>NC_031985.2:233539-366119 GCF_001858045.2 Oreochromis niloticus
TTTTCCCATGTCACCTCAGTTTCTGTGGGATGTCTCTATATTAGAATAAAGCAATATTTCCTTTCTGATGTGTGATACTGTTTTTCCTCCTGTCACCAATGCAGCACAATAAACTGTTTGACTCTACCTCCAGCTGCTCTGTTTTTGTGTCTCCGACCTAATCGTGTCCAAGTTTGCAGCGATTTAACAAACCTGCCTGGGCTCAGAAATATTAGACAAAACAAAGGTCTTCACACTGGCACATCCATCTGTGCATGTCTACAGGGTATCGACTAAAGCTCAGCTGTTCTAATGGACTTCTTTTTCCTGGCTTCATTCTGTACAATGAAGAACACAAACCTGCGAGTGGCTCTGCAAGCTCATGCAGCCTTGTGCTCTCAGCCTGGCTTTAAGGCAAAGCAGGGAAACAAGTTATGTCTAAAGTGCAGCTGCATTCAGGTAAGTGTACTCAGAACACTCATATCCATGTTGCTGGGTATTTTACTCATGATTCATTCCCCCTGCTGGGCGGCTCCATCTGTAATAACAGCCTAAAATATCAGATTCCTGTTTGAAATCCTACAGAACATGTTCAGCTGTGCACTGCAACATTTAAATCCAACATCTGCTTCTGAACATTAAAACTGCTTCACTGAGGTCCACCAAGACGCCACGTCCCTTCAAAATAAAATACCAAGAGGCTCCCAGTGGGGTGTGTTGGTGAGAGAAGTAAAGCAACACAGTGGACGAGAACATTTTGTGAACTGTGGTGTTTTATTGAAACAAAGGGAAGCGGGGCAGTTTACTTCTTCTTGGACACGCCGACAGTGCGACCACGACGGCCGGTGGTCTTGGTGTGCTGACCGCGCACACGCAGACTGCAGGGAGAGAGACGGAAACCAGGTTAGGACGTCTGTAACAATACGACTGAACAACACGTTTGATGATTTCATATTAAAAAGTAGAATTAATTTGTTTTTAAAGGCTTTTATCAGACCGACTGCTTCATGTTGGAAACGTGCTTCAGTTTAAAAACAAACTTATAACCTCTCCACCATCAGGAAACTCAAAGATCTGCTTCAGGAACATAAACAGGACGTTTAACTGGTCTGTAAATCAGCAGGACAAACATACATCACAATGTTTGAGCCCATTATTAACCCCCTAGGACCTGGCGTCCACATATGTGACATCACATTTTGGGTTGTCTAGACCAAAATACTAAATTTTGCTCCACAAGGGCCACTTACGAGGACAGTATACTGCTTCTTTTTTAATCAAAATTTAAAACGAATGTCTTCATATGTGGCTCTCATTTTTCTTAGAAACAAAAATTGGGTAAAAAAAATAAATAAAAATCTGGTGATTCTTTGTTTTTTTACATTCATTGGATCCAATAAGCCCAAATATCAAAGAGAAATTAAAAATGCATGCCATGGAAGAGTTCGGATCTTAGGAGGTTAAAGTATATCTTTTATAATAAGAGGGATTAAAGGGGCAGACGTCAGGGCTCGACTTACAGCTGAACTTAAATCATCTACAGGTTCAAGTCATGTTCCATTTTATCCCTGAACTCTCCCACAAAGCTCATATGTACTCCTGCACCAACATTCAGACTGTTGGTGTAGAGGTCGCTGCATCTATGCTCTACACACATGAATTTAGCCTGTTAGTGTGGACGCACGCCGAGGCCGCATCAGCGTTTCTGCGCTCACAGTTCAAGTTTTTCAGGACAGGCTCGCTCTGCAGACGTCCCATTTACTCGAGTGTGACACAAACGTTCATTAAGTCTCTGAACTCTGCGGGACGTTTCCTGCTCACAGATCTGTGCAGACTCGGGTAAATGGAGGCTGCGTCGATGCAGAGCCTTCTCACAGGAGTGTGAATGAACACGAGGACTGAGCTCTTACCCCCAGAAGTGCCTGAGACCACGGTGAGCCCTGATCTTCTTCAGCCTCTCCAGATCTTCTCTCAACTTATTATCCAGGCTGTTGGCAAGGACCTGAAATCAGACAGCGACGGTCACGGGGTGCCTCAAACTAGCTCATTCAATCAAATACTTTGGTGTGAACCTGGTTCAAGTTTGTGCCAAAAATCGAATTTAGATTCTTGAAGAATGGAAGACAAAGCAGAAGCTGTCAGTCACCCACCTGGCTGTATTTGCCATCCTTCACATCCTTCTGCCTGTTGAGGAACCAGTCTGGGATTTTGTACTGGCGAGGATTCTGCATGATGGTCACCACACGCTCGACCTGACAACCAAAACAGCTCCGGTTATTACGCACAGAAACTGAATATGGTGATCGACAGCAATGGCCAGATCTAATTAAGCGTTTAAGTCTGGGAAACGGACCTCGTGTGCCTACAATGGGACGCCTGAGGAAACATCTGCTGCTTTACGTCAAAGTCAGGACAAACTTCATCTGGGGATCAATAAAGTATTTTGATTCTGATGTGAAGCAAAATGCTTAGAAATGCTCTGCAGACAGAAAAGTCCAACGAGCAGACAATTTCACCTGATGGTAACATTACGCCTCAGCTAAACCAATGATGTCCTTGATGATTACGTCACTCTGCACCCCTCTGAGACGGGAGGCACTTCTTTACCCCCTAGTTTGTCTAAATGCGTAAAAACTGGACCATTGCAGTGGCAGATACACACTCACACTGCGCGATGTGACCACCTTCTGCACAGGTGTGCCAACGTTAACCTGCTGCTGGTAGCCACACTTTACTCCTCCGACTTCTGAGTACCGTTCGTCACAGAACAAAGTGCCGTCTCTTCGCCTTCATGCAATAAAACAAGACACTGCTTTGAGAATGATTAAAATATTTCTATAGTCAGATCCTCCCTGAGCCTCAGACACCGGCCTACAGAGGGCCGACCCTCCCAAACGCTTCACAAATCAATACTCGTGATACTTGTTGCACAGATTCAACCAGACAACCATCACTCAAGCCCGAGTGACAAAATCTACTGACAAGACAGCAGCATCACAACTCGCCGTTTTCATTCAAAGCTCTGAACAATCCTCACCTCCTCCTCAGTCAGCTCTCCAGCCCTCTTGTTCAGGTCAATGTCGGCTTTCCTCAGGACAACATGAGCGTAACGTCTGCCAACACCCTGAGAAGAGACAAAGTGTTAACAACACGCCGACAAGCACAAAAAACACAGCGCAACTGATGTGAAGATGAAAAACATCCAGTCGGAACAAGCGGCACAGTCTCAGGGAGGAGCTCACCTTGATGGCAGTGATGGCGAAGGCGATCTTCCTCCTACCATCGATGTTCGTGTTCAGGACACGAAGAATGTGCTGGAACTTCTCAGGGATGACCAGAGACTGAGACGCAGAGGGAAACAAAGTGAGTCGCACACAGCAACATGTATTTTATAGATCATGCAGTAATACACATACATGTTTACAAGCTTCACGCTGCATATATAACGCATATCTTTATGTGTTAACCTATGTATTTGCACAGTGTGCTAGAGTTCATGAGGATTTCTCTTAGTTCAGCCCTGTTGCCCAAACAGATGGACTGCTGCGGCTCTGAACAGCTTCAGGTTTGTTCAAACAAAAACAAAAAAAGAGCTCACGACTACAACATCCCAGCAGTACTTCGACTATTTGAAATACTGTATATTTACATCAAAGTACTTCCATCTCCCGGCCAGGGTCCACCAACATGCTTGGCAAGGCTAAAGCCTGTTAGCTCTGAGGGCTAACCGCCTCAAACTATGACTGGTTCTTAAAGTTTGAAGCAGCACAGAGTCTCCATCCACAGCTACGAGTGCCAGCAGCAGGCGCCGGGCATGTGGACGCTTTATAACCGGGAGGAAAAATCGAAGTTAACTGTTGGCGCTCGTCGACACAGCTCCACTCACATCCCACAGCAAACTGCGCTAAAATGTCAAATTACCAGCAATAAACCGACAATTCCGCACCAGCCCACTCAAGTAGGCTGTGGAGGACTTATCGGATGTATAAATGTGACAAACAAGCGCGACTAAAGTTGGATGATCACGGATTTCTGAGATATTTCAGTCCGACAGAAAGGAGACTCACCATCTTGGAAGCAGGTTCCGTGCGAAGAGGAAGCCGCAAGGCTCTCGCGATAGTTTGACCCCTTTCGGGAACGGAAGTTGGTCCATCACTATCGAGTTGTCCGACTGGGGAAAAAAAGTGTTCAAAAGAAACACGCAAATACGTGGCTTAACGCGGTTCGTTTCGTTAACTCACGCGAAATAAATGTTTATTGAGTCCCAATTATTTATCACCCACGGCACGTGATCGTGATAATACCGCGCTCGGTTAATAATACGATATTTTTGCTAACTACGAGGTGGAACTTTAGATTTGTATTTTTTCTGACGTTAGCGTAAATTGGCCGCAATGGCGGAGGGAACCGCGACCGCTGCTGGAGCTGGGCCCGATGTAAACACAGCTGGGAACCCGACAGAAGTCGCCATGGCGTATTTACAGGACGAGGTAAGATGTTCTTCTTCTGCGTGACGGCTGCGTTCAGTTTCACGGAGGGAATCGCCGGTGAGCGCGAGGTTTAGCTGCGTGAAGCTCAAAGAAGCTGTTAGCAGGTGGAATCATTCCACGGAGCGCTGATGCTGCTGGATGCTAATGGGAAGCACTGACTTCCTTATTCTGAGGAGGAAAAGGCGATTTAGGTTTATCAGTTGTCGTTCTGGTCCCGCATTAATAGTCCTGACAGAAGTCCTGACAGCTGATTATTAATTATCAGATTCGGACTGCTTTGCTGCATCAATCAGTTTGTTATTGGTTTAAGTCTGTCATACAAACGCAGGGGAGGTGGTGTGTGCAACGGCTAGAAAACAGATGTTTATTCAGTCAACTTCTCTCTGTGTAAATACGCACATCGGACACTTTATTAGGTACACCTTGGTGTAACCGGGATGGACCTCCTTTTTCCTTCAGTCGGTTTAAGTCTTCAGATTCAGCTGTTGGTAACATTCCTCAGAGATTTTGACATGACATCATTATGACATCACCACACAGTTGCTGTAGACTTGTCAGCTGCATCCATGATGAGAATCTCCCATTCCACCACATCCCAAAGATGCTCTTTTGGAGTGAGATCACATAAGTGAAGAAGAGTTTTATTGTCATTGTAAGCAGTAGCACAGAACAAAATAATAATTAATAAATGGCAACTAATCCAACTCTGCTGAGTGTTGAGGCCATTTGAGCCATCGTCACATTCAGGAAACCAGTTTAAGATGATCTGAGCTTTGAGACAGGGTGTGTTATCCTGCTGGACACTGAGGTTATGAAGGGATGGGCATGAGTCAGTACCAGCACTCAGGTGGGCTGTGCTGTTTCCATGCTGTTTATACCAAATTCTGACCCTGACTTTCAAAAACCTTCAAGAAGCTGAGACTTCTCAGACCAGGAAATGTTTTTTCCATCTTCTGTGTCCAATTTTGGTGAGTCTGTGTGAACTGTAGCCTCAGTTTCCTCTTCTTAGCTGACATGAGTGACACCAGCTGTGGTCTTCTGCTCCTGTAGCCCATTTGCTTATGCTGTTCCTTGGTTGTAAGTCAGGCTCAAAGCAATCTGGCCGTTCTCCTCCAGTGAACTGTCACGCACAGAAGGTCTTTTTCAGACCTTCTGTGTAAACTCTGCAGATATTTACGTGGGACAATCCTGGCAGATCAGCAGATTCTGAAACACTCAGACCAACATACCATCCTCGCAGTCACTTAGATCACCTTTTAGTTTGAACTACAGCGGGTCATCTGTACATGTCCACAGGTCTACATGCACTGAGTTGCTGCCAATTGGTTGATTAGTTATTTGAGTTAAAGGACAGACAAGCAGGTGTACCTAACAAAGTGGCCAGTAAGTATATGTTTTCTCATTGGCTGGAATAAACGAGTGAGTGAATGAAAACCAAAGAAACCTTTAATGTCAATAAGTTTTGACAGTTTCATCCTGTTAATTATCACCACTGAAGACACACTGGTTGTGTTTCCCTCAGAAGACTGAAGCAGACATCGCTAACCTGAACCTGGGAGAGCTGGACATCACCACCGACGAGTTTATCCTGGATGAAGTGGACAGTAAGGAAAAGACTTCATATTAAAGCTCGGCTGAGGTGGCGCTTGTTACAGCTTCCTGGATGATACCAGAGCTCCTCTGTGCTGCCTTGCTCGAAGCTTTCGTTTGTCACTAACTGTTGTTCCCTTTTGTCTGCTGCAGTTCACATTCAGGCCAACCTGGAAGACGACCTGGTGAAGGAAGCGCTCAAAACGGTGAGAACTGAAAGAGTTACGAGTCTAACAGAAATCTAATATATAACACGTCCTCTGCTCTGACGTCCGGGCCTGGCTGTCTCCTTCCTCTCGGTCTCCCTCAGTTGTGGTTTCTTTGCAGCAGTGATGTTTTGCTTTGCTGCTGCTGCTGTGTGTGTGTGTGTGTGTGTGTGTGAGAGGATGACTGTCTAAGGATGACTCAGCTGATGGCCGGCTAGAAGTTCCACCTACAGAGCACTACAGGACCTCAGGAAGCTGAGTGCAGACAGTGGCTGCTCTGAGGAATCAAACACTTTGTTTGTAGAAAGCAGCAAAGATAGAAAATCTAACTTTGACTTGTTTCACACAGAGACAGTCCAGAGGTCATCCTCTCTTTCATAAAAACTTGGTTACAGTTCCTCAGCCTGTCGATATCGACACCCCTTTGTAATTCCTACATGTATTCAGCCTCAGCTTACGCTGTGATTTTGCCGTTCGAGCCCTGCGTGCTGTAGTAGTTTGTTAGTCCACGTCTCTGAGATGGACCCGTTCAGCTGAAACCTAACGTTCAGCCTCATGATGGGTCAGCTGTGACAGGGTTAACGTCCTTCAAGGGTTAAGACCTTGAAGAAGCTGCGAGGAAGAGGACGACTCGACAGCCTTCGAGCTCCTCGGGGCAACAAAGAGTTAAACTGATGCTTTTAATGTGAAGGGATTTGTTACTTTTGTTTTGAAAGGTACTATAAAATAATTATTACTCCACACTTCCTCTTTCAAAGCACAGATAATATATTTCAGTTTCCTCCCGTCGGTTTTCAGGGTGTCGACCTCCGTCAGTACTCCAAACAGGTGGAGGCAGAGCTGCAGAGGATTGAACAAGCCTCCATCAAAGACTGTATCCTTCACTGCTCACAGTTTGAATACCTTCACCTAATAATGTATAACCACACGCTAACACCCGTCACTGATGATGTTTTCCTGAGCGCTCGTCCTGCAGACATCAAAGAGAGTCAGAACATCGCCCTGCTGCACAACCAGATCACTGCCTGTGACTCCATCCTGGAGGTGAGAGGACTGAGACCGACACAGAAAAAATAATCATGTGTTTGACATTTATACAAAGTCCAGAAAACTCAGGTAACAGAGGGATGCTGGGATGGACTCTTGTGGATATTTGAGAGTGATTGAAGTTTTCTGTGAAGGAGTCGAGACGTGTTTTGTTTCCCTGTCACATTTTCTGAGCTGAGTTCTCACAGAAGCATCAGCAGAAAAACACGTCTTCACTGTGGAGCTGTGGTGACACGTTCCTGTCATTTTGCACCCTTACTTCAGTTTTCTGCACACAAGCTTAAAGTAATAAAAACTCGCACTGACCCTTTACATCACAGTGTGCTCACTAAAAGCAGCACGGCTGCTGTGGTTACTCGGCCTCTCTGCATCACAGTGGATTCTTTTCTGTCCTCAGTGCTGAGTTAAGTTTTTAGGTGGGTCCAGTTCAAGTGGGAAAATGAGAGGCGGGCACTTTCTGTCATCGGAGCGCTGTCCTCTTCCTGGTTTTAAAGCAGATTCAGTCTAACCTCACGGCTGTGTGTCTCTCAGCGTATGGAGGGCATGCTGAGCGGCTTCCAGAGCGACCTGTCCTCCATCAGCAGTGAGATCCAGACCCTGCAGCAGCAGTCGGTTAGCATGAACGTGCGGCTGAAGAACCGGCAGGCCGTGCGCAGCCACCTCAGCCAGCTGGTGGACGAGCTGGTGGTGCCCGGAGCCATGATCTCGTAGGTTTGACGGCTGTCGCTGCAAAGAAAAAGTGTCTATATTATAATGAGTGATTTGTTGGATAGCACTCAGTTTGTAGAGACCTCAGAATTGTTCCTGATGGATTCAACCATCAGTGGTTTGTGGTAATTGCATGACTTGTCTGCTGGTCGTGTGTTGGCAGCACCATCCTGGACAGTCCTGTGACGGAGCAGGAGTTTCTGGAGCAGCTCCACGAGCTCAACACTAAGATCAACTTTGCCAAAGAGCTGAGCTTCAGAGAGACGCTGGCTTGCTCCGACATCCAGGACATCGTCGACCGCCTCAAACTCAAGGTGAGAGACGGACGGGAGGGGCCCGAGGAGGAGAGTTCCCGACTCTTTGGAATCACGTTTACAGTTTAAAGTCCATAACAAACAGGAAATGAGGGGAAATCCTCATTAATAAGTCAGAAACCTGCTGAGCTGCTCTCCTGAGGTCTTTCAGGGCAGAGCGCTTAATGTACCCGCACTACACGAAGGCGCTTAACTCATTCCTCTGCCTAATTATCAGGTTTTATATCTTTGTGATTATATCCGCACACTTTGTTCCCCTCAGGCGGTGTCAAAGATCAGAGAGTTCATTCTTCAGAAGATTTACTCCTTCAGGAAACCGATGACCAACTACCAGATCCCACAGAACACTCTGCTGAAGTACCGGTGAGCACAGCTGAGCTTCAGCACATTTCTGACATAAATATGAGCGTTTGGGTCCACTCACAGGTAAAGCAGCGAGTCTGCATTACACTGAACCTGCAGACGTCTTTTCTTTGTTGCTTCTGTCCATTTAAAGAACAAGAAGTCCATTTTTACACTCGAGTAACTGAAACGTCTTTAAACACTTCAGATGTTTCTGTTACGCTCCTCGTTTGTCACATGACGGAGAATCCTGAGCGCTCCGCATCGTTGGCTGATCCAGGTGAAGTCTGTACAGAGACTCCTCTGTTCTCCACTCAGGTGTATTTACCTGTTGCAGCGCACTGACCTGCTGCTTTCCCAACACTACACTTAGTAAATCTTCTTAAATTCTGTTATTTTTTTATTGATTTTAATTATTGGATATGTTAGACTGTTAATAAGTCTGTGCACACGTCTGCATTAGTTTTTTATTTGAGGTGAGTTTTTAAACTTAAAGGTGGACGTAGTCATGGCGACGTCCACCTTTAAGTCGCCTTTCCACCTTCTGTTTCCTGACCTGGATGCTCCGCCCATCTTTTTACCATCTGTTTGTTATTTTTTTGTTGTGTTGAACTTGTTTTTAATTGTGCGTTAGAAATAACTCGACACAAAGTGAACATGCTGATCGATGCTGTTGTTGTTTTCGCTGCAGGTTCTTCTACCAGTTCCTTCTGGCCAATGAGAGAACGGTTGCCAAGGAGATCAGAGACGAGTACGTGGACACCATGAGCAAGATTTACTACAGTTACTTCAAGTCGTACAGCGGCAGGCTGCTCAAAGTGCAGGTGGGTGAGCAGCGGGGTCACGCCCTCGCTGCGTTTGTGTCGCTGCGGCTGCACGCCGTCTTCGTGTGGATAACAGCTGATGTTTGTGTGTCCCGCAGTACGAGGAGGTGGCAGACAAAGACGACCTGATGGGAGTTGAGGACACAGCCAAGAAAGATATCCTTCACAGTCTGTCGTTTGTGTCACGCCCGCCTACCGTGTGTGCTGCGCTCGGGCGCTCTGCCTGACGCCTGCTTCACATTTTCAGTTTGTTTGAAGCTCCTTGACTCGCCGCCGCAGGTTTCTTCTCCAAACCGTCTCTGAAGAGCAGGAACACCATCTTCACTCTGGGCCAGAGGGGGGCCATCCTGAGCCCGGCCGAGCTGGAGGGGCCCATCCTGGTCCCGCACACGGCTCAGAGAGGAGACAGCAGGGTGAGAGACGGAGCTGTCACAGACCGAGCTGCTCAACACAAACGCCTTCTGCAGATCTGCCATTTACAAGACAATAAAATTCTCAGTGAACAAACCAGAGTCTGTAACACGAGACGCGCCCCCTTCAGGACAAACAGGATGTACGTCCTCACTTTTAATGAGATGTGAATGATTTTAGGATCCAGTTTAAATTACAGCTGAGCTGATCTGAGCTCTGTTGCTCAGCGCTGACATCTTGTGGCAGATTATGAGATTTTTAATTTTCACTGCAGGGAAAGTTTGGGAGCAGTGACCTCGTCATAGACAAAGATGGAAACAGCTGCAGAGGTCTGCAGTCTTTGTAGTCGCCTGAAGGAGGCGACAGCTCAGGGGCGTGACTTCTGTAATTGACAAGTCGTTGCCGTAGAAATGTGCAGTTTTTGTTGTTGTGCTCAGCAAATTGTGTTTCAGACTCCGAGATGGCGACAGTCACAGCGCCGAACACGAGACTTCACAAACTAATGAGTGACATCACAGCGCGTCCATCGTTTAGCTACAGTCTGTGGAGCTGATCTGTGCCACAGAGGTTGTCTGAGGTCTAACTCGCCCTCTCTCTCTCTCTCACAGTATCCCTATGAGACGCTGTTTCGCAGCCAGCACTACGCTCTGCTCGACAACGGCTGCAGAGAATACCTCTTCCTGTCAGACTTCTTCATGGTGGCTGGAAACTCCGCCCTCGACCTCTTCAACAGCATCATGGGAAAGACTCTCAGCATGTTCCTGGTGAGAACGCCGCCTCCTGTCAGAGCTGCAGGCTTTCCTCTCTTTCCTCTCCAGCAGAAACGTTTGTTTGGTCAATTCAAACCACATTTATTACCTGACTTTGTCATAAACAAATATCAGACTTAGATCATGAGCAGCATGTTATGTTTTGCTATCACAGATATTCAAAGCACTGATGTAACAGGACACGCTGGGTATAAACAGCTGTGTTCTCCGTGAGTTTGTCACTAAGCAGAATCCTCTGGTGATAAACTAAACACATGTTCAGCAGAGAGGAGGGAAATGTTGAGTTTTACTCTGCAATCTGCAAACATCTCAGTCCTGGAAATGCTGAAGAAATTCAGGTTGAAGGGAAGAGCATACAGTGATGTTTTTAAGTGGAGCCATGGTGTTACTGAAGATGCTGGTGTTCAGAGTTCAGGTTACATGAAACCAAACTTAAAGTCATGAAAGCCAAAAAAGCTCCTGAGCGACAGTCGTGCAGCGTGTGGTTGCAGCGTGTGTCAGCCCGCTCTCTGTCTCCTCCTGCAGAAGAGCATGTCCACCTACGTGTCCGACTGCTACGACAGCATCGCCGTCTTCCTCTGCATCCACATCATCCTCCGGTTCAGAGCCATCACGGCCAAGAGGAACATCCCAGCTCTCGACAAGTCAGTGTCCTCCTCTGTTCCTGTAGTGTTGCTGTACTCTGACTCTTTCAGTGTCTCCACCTCCTCCTGAACACACCATCTCCTGTTTAGCTGATAAGTGCTCGTGGTTACATCAGCTGGTGTCACACGGCTGTTTGCTGCTGGGCGGCGTACAGACGCTTCCTCTGCAGAGAGGGAGGTGTTCAGATTGATGGAGGCTGATGGTGTTGGTACTGTCTGTCAGGTACTGGGAGGCGGTGCTGGAGCTGCTGTGGCCGAGGTTTGAGCTCATTTTGGAGATGAACATCAGCAGCATCAGAAACACAGACCCTCAGAAACTGGGAGTACTGGACACCAGACCGCACTACGTACGTACACACACTGCACATCGCACAGCACTGGGTCTGCTGCACACTCCGCTCACACAGCTGTGTGTGTGTGTGTGTGTGTGTGTGTGTGTGTGTGTGTGTGTGTGTGTGTGTGTGTGTGTGTGGTTTCAGATCACTCGCCGTTACGCAGAGTTCTCCTCAGCCATCGTCAGCATCAACCAGACGTTCCCCAACGAGAGGACCAACGCTCTGCTGGGACAGCTGCAGGTAACACAGACACATACACAGACACAGACACACGCACACACACACACACATACACACAGACACACACACACACACACACACAGACACGCACAGACACACACAGACTGAATTTGTGTTCAGTGATTTGTTGTGATTCTGTTTCCAGATTGAGGTTGAAAACTTTGTGCTGAAGATGGCGGCAGAGTTCCCGTCGAGGAGAGATCAGCTCATCTTCCTCATCAACAACTACGACATGATGCTCAGCGTCCTCATGGTGAGCGCCACAACCAGCACCATCAACGACACGACACTCCCCTCAGGATCTGTGCTGATGTGGGGAAAATATTCAGTTTATGGAAAATGAAAGTTCGATTTCTGTGGCTGATGGTGCTGCTGGTGTTTCTCTGCTGTGTCCAGGAGAGGGCAGCAGACGACAGTAAAGAGGTGGAAGGCTTCCAGCAGCTGCTGCTGGCCAGAACTCAGGTAAATATAATCATCCTCATCACCGTGGATCACTCTGCTGTTTCGCTCAGGTTTCTGATGTCATGTTTTCATATTTCTATTCTGCAAGTAATAACTTAAGTGTGTGTGTTTGTGTGTGTCTGTGTGTTTCCTTTGGAAGCATCTTGTGAACACTTGCATTACTGAATAATAATTCAGTTTGGTTGCTGACAGAGGAAGTCCGAAGCACATTCTCATTACTGCGTGCACAGCCTGTCGCCCAATAGCGACATCTGCTGGATGCAGGAATCAGAATCAGAATCAGAATACTTTATTGATCCCTAGGGGAAATTATTTTTTTGTTACAGTGCTCCATAATAAACAGACATTAACAAGACAGACAGTACACTAACTAAGAATAGTACAATATATACATAAGTCGTTTATTAATAAATAGCTAAAAAAGAAAAAGAAAGAAAAAGAAAAAAAGAAACGTGTGTGTTAAGTGGATGAGTTGTACAGTGAGATGGCCACAGGCAGGAATGATTTCCTGTGTCGTTCAGTGGTGCATCATGGGTAATCTCAGTCTCTCACTGAACGTGCTCCTGTGACTGACCAGCATGTCATGGAGTGGGTGGGAGGTGTTATCCAACATCCGCCTCTCCGACACCACCTTGAGGGAGTCCAGCGCCATCCCCACAACATTACTGGCCTTACGGATCAGTTTATCGAGTCTGTTGGCATCTGCGACCCTCAGCCTGCTCCCCCAGCATGCAACAGCATAGAGGATCGCACTGGCCACAACAGACTCGTAGAAAATCCTGAGCATTTTCTGGCAGATGTTGAAGGACCTCAGTCGCCTCAAAAAATAGAGACGACTCTGGCCCTTTCTGTAAAGTGCTGTGGTGTTTTTAGCCCAGTCCAGTTTATTGTCAATGTGTACTCCAAGGTATTTGTAGTCCTCCACAATGTCAGCACTGACCCCCTGGATTGAAACAGGGGTCAAGTGTTTCCTGGTCTTCCTGAAGTCCACGATCAAGTTCCTGGTCTTTGCCACGTTGAGCTGCAGATGATTCTGCTCACACCACGTGACAAAGGAGTCGACCACAGCCCCGTACTCTGACTCATCATCCCTGCTGATGCATCCAACCACCGCTGAGTCATCAGAAAACTTCTGAAGATGGCAGGTCTCTGTGCAGTGGCTGAAGTCTGTGGTGTAGAGGGTGAAGAGGAAGGGGGAGAGGACAGTCCCCTGTGGTGCCCCTGTGTTGCTGATCACCTTGTCAGACACATACTGTGGAAGACGTACATATTGTGGTCTTCCTGTCAGGTAATCAACAATCCAGGACACCAGTGAAGCATCCACCTGCATCACTGTTAGCTTATCACCCAGGAGGGTCGGCCTGATGGTGTTGAAAGCACTGGAAAAGTCAAAAAACATGACCCTCACAGTGCTCGCTGGCTGGTCCAGATGGGTGTAGACACGATTGAGCAGGTAGATGATGGCGTCCTCTGTTCCGAGACGAGGCTGATAGGCAAACTGAAGGGGATCCAGATGTGGTCTGACGATGGGTCGCAGCTGGATGAGCCTTTCCAGGGTCTTCATGATGGGGGAGGTCAGTGCCACGGGCCTGTAATCCTGGGGGCCACTGGGACGTGGCGTCTTTGGAATAGGGACGAGGCATGATGTCTTCCACATCACTGGGACCCTCTGCAGACTCAGACTCAGCATAAACAGTTTATGAAAGACTCCACACAGCTGGGGGGCGCAGGCCTTGAGGGACTCACTCCGTCTGGTCCAGCAGACTTGCCTGAGTGGAGTCTCCTCATTTGCATCTCCACCTGGTATTGAGTGAAGGTGATGGGTGGGGGAGGGGTGTCAGGAATCTCACAGGAGGCAACAGCGCCATGTGAAGAGAGAGGCTGGCACAGTGGTGTGGCTCTGGGTTCCAGGCTGACTACAGGTGAGGTTGAGGGGGTGTGAGCAGACACTGTGGTGTCGAATCTATTGAAAAACAGATTCAACACGTTAGCTCTGTTCTCACCTCCCTCAGCTCCCCTGCTGTTGGTTGGCCTGAATCCAGTGATGGTCTTCATGCCCCTCCACACCTCTCTCATGCTGTTCTGCTGGAGTTTCCACTCCAGCTTCCTCCTGTAATTGTCCTTAGCCTCTCTGATCTTGTCCTGTAGTAACACCTGGACCTTCCTCACCTCCTCTTTATTGCCCCCTCTGAAAGCCCTCTTCTTGTCGTTGAGGAGAGCTTTGATGTCCTTAGTCACCCACGGCTTGTTATTTGGGTAACAATGAACAGTCTGAGCTGGAACAATGGAGTCAGTGCAGAAAGTTATGTAGTCTGTGATACACTCAGTAAGCCCATTGATGTCCTCGGCCTGAGGCTCAGAGTGTTTCCCAGTTGGTCACCTCGAAACAGCCCTGTAGTTCCGCTAAGGCCTCCTCTGACCACCTCCTAATGCTCCTCGTGGTCACAGGATCCCTCCTCACAATTGGCACATAGCGGGGGGGTGAGGCGAATCAGGTTGTGATCTGACCTACCAAGTCGGGGGAGGGAGGAGGAGCTGTATGCATCCTTGACATTAGCCTACAGTAGGTCTAAAATCTTCTCTCCCCTGGTGGGACAGTCCACATATTGTCTGAATGTTGGTAGTGTATTGTCCAGTGATACATGGTTGAAGTCGCCCGAGATCACCATGAAGGCACTCGGGTGCTGAGTCTGTAACCGGGCTATGGCAGAGTGGATAGTGTCACATGCAGCTGTGGGGTTAGCAGAGGGAGGGACATAAACAGCCACCAAGATGACGTGAGAGAATTCCCTGGGTAAATAATACGGTACACAGTTCAATGTCCGGGCAACAAATCCTTTCTTTGATTGTTATGTGGGCGGGGTTATACCACCGGTTGTTAACTAAAACAGCAAGCCCACCTCCTTTCCGCTTACCGCTAGCGATGCTGTCCCTGTCCGCCCGAACAGTGTGGAAGCCTTCCACGGAAGCATTCTCGCCGGGAATGTCCTGGTGCATCCATGATTCAGTGAAACACATCAGGCTACACACTCGATATTCCTTCTGACTCCGTACCAGTGCTGAGAGCTCGTCGATTGTATTCGCTAAGGATCGCACATTTCCCATTACGATATATTGCATGTGACAGTGGGGGAGGAGTCTGTGAGGGTGGAGCAGACGACACTGTGATGTGTAGCCAGAGTGGAGAGGTGAGCATGCAGGTAGCAGAGGTAGAGAAGGTGGATGAGTTTAAATACCTGGGGTCAACTTTCCAAAGAGAGACAAAGAACAGAGTGCAGGTAGGGTGGAGCGGGTGGAGACGAGTGACAGAAGGAGAGCAGCAAGGGTGAGAGACAGTTTAAAGATGGTGGTGAGACCTGCTGTGGTGGTTCGGAGATGGTGGAGGCCGGGCTGAAGATGTTCAGATGTTCACTGAGAGTGAGAAGGATGGAGGTGAGTCCATCAGAGGGACTGAGCATCTGAGCATGTGCAGAGGAGGGAGGGTGGACATGATGGAGCTGCCAGGCAGGAGGAGGAGAGGAGGACCTCAGAGGATGTAGTGAAGGAGGACATGCAGAGGGTTGGAGGTGGAGGCAGCAGGTGATCTGCTGTGGTGAAACGACTATTTTCACACTTTATAAACGTGTAACAGTTTTAGTCAGCGTGCACGTGAACGGCTGTTTTAAGCTTTAAAAAGTACTTTTACTAGATTTCTAGGTAACTTTGAACACTTTAGTTCCTGATCCTGTCGTCTTTCTTCCTCCTCTCGTCCTCTGCAGGAGTTCATCGAGGAGATTCTCTCTCCGCCGTTCGGAGGGATGATCGCCTTTGTGAAGGAGGCCGAGGCGCTGATGGAGAAAGGGCAGCTGGACCGGCTGAAGAACGACGAAGGTGAGAAAATATCTTTACCTTTGCTGTGAAGGTTCTGGTGTTATACGTGAGAAGGTGTGCTTTCTGTCTGTTATTTCTATAAATGTGGGCAGTTAGTATAATGATGACGTGGCCAGATTAGATTCAGGATTAAATCGAGCGGTTATTAATTTCCTCGTCGTTTCCGCATCATCTCCTACGTCTGCAGCTGTCAGTCGCCCAGTTCGTTGTGTCTGAGCGGCAGAGCGAGCGTGCTTCTCTCACCTCAGCCTTTGGTTTTGTTTTCCAGAGTAACCAGCAGCTTTATTTCTCTTTCAGTCTTTGTGCTTTCATGTCAGTCACAGTCAGGTTCCCACTTCCTGTTCACCACGTCGTGTGTGCTCGCTGTGTTTCTCTGTTTTGTTTGACCAGCATGTTTGACAGGAAGCTGACCCCAGCAACACGGCGGCGAGGAAACCGAGAGTCAGCATGCACACTGAAACTGAAACTTAACGTGTGTGTGTGTGTGTGTGTGTGTGTGTGTGTGTGTGTGTGTGTGTGTGTGTGTGCAGCTCGAATCACTCAGCTGGTTCGGGGGTTTTCCAGTACCTGGAAACAGTCGGTGGAGGCGATGAGTCAGGACGTCATGAGGTCCTTCACCAACTTCAAAAATGGAACCAGCATCATCCAGGTGAGCCGGGCGGCAGGTGTGCCACACAGCCTCTGTGGGCTAACTGTGCTGTGACACCAGGTTTGCAAAGGGTCACAAACATACAAACTGGCTACAAAGTGACACAAAATTTAAAACAAAGATTTAAAACAAAGATTTAAAACGACGACAAAAACGACACAAAAGGTCCAAAAAGTGAGAAAATCTCTCCAAACAGATGCAAAACAGTGAGACAGTGAAGAAAAATAAATGGTCAAAAAAGTATAAAATAACCTGCAGAGGCGTGTGAGAGTGAAACGAGACACACTAAACAATATTAAAGGAAATTAAACTGAGAAAAATGCACATTTTCACATTTGAGAAGCAGAAATCAGTGAATAAAAAACTGGAACAATGAGCGCGATGTTTGTAAACATGAATGTGTCTCACTGCACAGTCACAGCAGCATCAGTGCTAGAGTGGATCAGCCTGAGGGACACGCTGAGAGGCTGCGGTCACGTTGGGCACAGCTGTGACACGTTATCAGAAGTTTACAGTTCATTTTAATCTTCAGATTTTTGTCTCGTTGACCTTGAACACCAGCGGGATACACGACCAACACAGCCGGGCTCTGATTCGCCGGCTCTCTGCTTCAGGCTCTGAGCGCGCTCACATTAATAAGGCGTGTTTCATGTGCCCACACACAGAACTGACGCCTGCTTCAGACACAGTGGGGATACAAACCTGTGGTTCTAGTTCAGCTTCACAAGCTGCTCTTTTATTCTTCCAGCAGAGAAGAAACGCGCTGTAAAGAATCGGTTTGAACTCCAGGTTATGTGTTTAGTTTTAATAACGTGAGTCACATCCTCCTCCCGCAGGGCGCCCTGACGCAGCTCATCCAGTACTACCACGGCTTCCACAAAGTCCTGAACCAGCCCACGTTCCGCAGCCTGGCCGTCCGCTCCGAGCTCATCAACCTCCACCACCTCATGGTGGAGGTCAAGAAGCACAAACCCAACTTCTAACGGGACGCCTTCGTCGGGGTCGGGGGTCAGAGAGCTGGCGAACGCACTGATGCTCCTGCGGGTGGAGGTGACCGTTCTCTGCAGCCGACTGCTGCTTCGTCTTCTTTTGTGTGAAGTTTGCAGAGCGTTAAGAAAGACTTTTGAAGGAGTCGTGTCACAGGTCAGAGGAGGAGACAGAATTTTAATTCCATGACTTTAAAAACTGTGAAGAAACCAGTGAACCACAGACGCTCTCGGCCACTTTGTCACTGTCAGGGGAACGTTTGGCCCTCCTGGCTCTACAGTGACTGTGGGTGTGTGCAGGGTTCTTTGGCTTCTGTTACAGGCAACAGCAAAAACTTCCAGTTAAATGCTAATTCAACCTAATGTAAATGAATGTCTAATAATCACATTGAATGAAGAATAAATGTGGAGTATAAACAGTAGAAATGATCCCTGATAGAAGCGATGAAGCCTGTGCAGCTTTCAGTGAGCAGTAACTGAGCTTCAGTCAACCTAAGAGTTCAGCTGTTTGAGACGATCAATAATCTATCAGCTGTTTTGGTTGATTCCTTTGATTAGTAACGCTGCTCTAATCAGACGGGAGCACATCTGTAAGGACAAAACGTTTGTTCATGTCAACAGGTCCAGTGTTTAGACTCAAACCATCTCACTCCCCCCGCCCAGTCTGTCTGTGAGGCTCCGCCCACCAGCTTCATTAGAAAAACTATATTTAAACTAGATTAGCAGGTCTGCTTAGTTCAGTCTCAACATCCAGCCAGTGTGGAGCTGTGAAAAACTGCAGTTCCTCCCACGACCACCAGAGGCTCCCAGCAGTGAGACGCTCCATATTACAGGTTTACAAAACTGTATTTTATAACTCACCTGTACTGTAATTGATTAGGGGCGTGGCCTCTTTGACTGACAGGCAGCTGCTAACTGGACCTCTGGACCGTGTTTGGGCCGTCGGGCTTCTGGACCAATGAGGTTATCGTGCTCGCAGGCGTCCAAGAAGTCTGAGCTCCAGATCTGCTGAGTGAAACGCTAAGATTTTCAGATTGAATGTTATTGATCACTAATCTGCAGCTACCTGTGTGCTGTGGCTCCATGCTTTTATCCCACAATCATATTTAAGCTTCAAATCACATGATCCCATCCCCAACGTCCATCTTTCATCTACAGTCATCCCGCTAACATGATCTCGTTATATACTGTACGATCTGGGGAATAGTGTGGTTTTATGGGAACTATTTTCAGCGGCGGATGAATCCACATGTGGTTCTCTGACAGCGTGGGAGCAGGAGAGTGTTTTAATAGATTTGTTGGTGAGGAGATGAGGATCCTCCTGCAGACAGTGTGTTGGTGCTGTCGTGTGCCTTTGCTGTACAGAGTCGTGTTATTGATGTGAATCTGTGTGTAAAGTCTAACAATGAGAGTACAACACCAGTCTGTCTGCGTGCTTTATTTATTGTTGTTATTCATCTCACAAAGATCATCGTAATAATTTAAATGATTATAGTTCACTATGGAAAGCAGTCTGAATGTCACCAACACCACAACACAGCAAATATCACAGCGTCCTCAAACGCACCGCGGTGTGACTAGACTGATAGCTGAAGCTCTCGGACATTGTTTGACTGCGTCTGATTGGATACAGAATCAAAGACTGTTTAAAGCTACGACCCAAAGCTACAGCAGGACAACAAATCTGATCAACCACATCGATAAAGGGTTCCTGTGAAGCTCATCGAGGCCTTTCTAAGTGCAGAGATGTCCTGAAAGTGACGAGAAAAGGCAAAAGAAGATTAAAATAACTTTGAATTATGAAAAATCATTAGAAGTGTTTCTTAGTGGATAACAATGAGGCTGGATGAAGCTCATCACACCACAGACGCCCCTGAGCCCGAAACACCAGCTGATCTGTTCATCCACAGCGGGCGGCGTCTTTGGCGCCATGGTCGTGTTGGACACGGGGCAACGAGCAATTAAAAAAAGATAGTTTTGTTGCAAATGTAATGTTTCCAGAAACACGAGTTTTATTCTAAACATAATACTTTCATTGAAATTTTTTTTTTCATCTTCTCTGGATTTATCCGACTGTTTGATCTGCAGTGGCTCCGCCCTTTGTGCTTACACACTCTTCACACGTGAATCCATGAATCTGACAGTGTTTTTTGTCCATTTAATACATTTAACAAAATATATTACATATGTTACAGATATATATATCTTTACATTCTTAACTGTTGAAATCCTCACCCAGAGCAGTCACTTCCTCATCAGGCACCATTTCCAAAAGGTTAATGAGCTGCTGACGTGCTCCGCCCTCTGTCATCACACTTTGCCTCATTCATTTAGCTCTTTATCACGGTGACCCCCCCCCCCCAAAATCCCCCAATAAACTCTGACCCCTGGGCAGGAAAGTGCTGATTTCCCACGGTCAGTGAAGGAAACCCAAACATAACCGTTTCAGGTCATTTCCTACTCGTCTTCTGAGTGTCGTAGATCTCTGATGACTTTTACAGTCTGGATCAGACTCCCCTGTGTGGTGGTACTATCATTATTAATGGGATCTGTAGATGCAGACGTTCACACTGAGCTGTTTGACTGTTTTGTGCTGAGACGTTTTGGTGAAACAGGTCAGACTTTCTGATTCATTGATATGTTGTTTTGTATCTTTCACTCGTTTTGCTTGGAAAGTGACTGAAACTGTTCCATCTGTGTCTCCGT
The DNA here is from genome assembly GCF_001858045.2 of Oreochromis niloticus. Lineage (NCBI taxonomy): Eukaryota > Metazoa > Chordata > Actinopteri > Cichliformes > Cichlidae > Oreochromis > Oreochromis niloticus. The sequence goes on from NC_031985.2 coordinate 254,113, forward strand.
TGGATCGGCAGTGGTTTCCGTGGTGACGAGGTTCGGTGCTTCTCTAGAACAGAGGCGATAACTGCACTGCAGGGGTCTCCATAATGAAATAAAGAGCTAAAAAGGCAAAGAGTCATGATGAGGGAGGATTTTCTCATATCTGGCAACCTAAAAAGTGCCTTTTATAAATGATGCCTTATCAGGATCGGAGCGCGGCTCATTTAGAGGTGAACAAACAGAGGCAGGCTGCAGGTTTCCATCCATCGTAGTGTCAGTGTACACTTCATGTGTAAGAACAAACCTCCTGCGTCGCAGTCTGAGCCGCGGCTGCGTTTCTAAGAAACCGGCCGACGATTGAGGGTCACAAGAAAAAATAAACAGTTGTCTTTTCTTGTCACACTCATTCTGAAGACCGGGCACTGCGCGCGCACGCGCACACACACACACACACACACACACACACACGGCTCAGTTTAGATTCACAGCTCTCAAACTGGTGAACTGTCACCATCTGCTGGCTGTAATGTGCAGGAGTCACGTGTGCAGCTCGTACAGACGAAACTCAGAGAAGCTGAAGAGTCTGGAAACTCAGGACGAGAACCGCCAGGGTGAGAAGAGCTGAACAGCTGCTTTTGGCAGCAACATCTGGAAAGTGAGAACACAGAGGCTTTTTATTTAATGTCCTTAAAGATGCAGACCCTGTTTCATGGGCACCATGCAGGTGCTTTCCTCACCTGTGGGCACGTATTCCAGCGTCTCCTGGACTCTCCGGTCAGCACGGGCTCGTGCTGTGGGACAGACAGGAACATGTGATGATGATGCACATGATAGTTCCATTAAAAGCACAGGTTAAACTGCTTCAGTTATTCTGTGTCGTCAGTGCGACTCTGTTGGACGTTCGGGGCTCAACTTTCTCTATTTCTGGTTCTTCAGCAGAAACGCAGACGCGGTCCAAAAAAATAAACCATTTCCTGTTTTAAGTTTGTAATTTAATTCTCTGTTTGCAGCGAACTGGAGCGTTCCCACGCTTCAGTGTAGAGCGCTGTTAATCATAGACGACGCTGGTGCTCAGATTCACCATGTGGACAAAACACTCTGGAAGCGTTTCAGCCCTGTGGCGTTCACAAACAAGAACTTCACGGTTTGAGTTTCCAAGGCCGAGCAGCTCCTGTCAGAGTGTTTTTGTCCACACGGCATGCACTCAGCAACTCTCAGGAGTACAACCTGCAGTACTAACTCATTTAAAGTAATCTAGGTAATCCTATTTAAGATCATTCGGTAGGCTCACCATCCACAGAGAGCTGCACGGTGCTGACGGCGAGGCCATGTTGGTCCAGGACTTTGTAGATTCCTTCATCTGATGGTTCTAACCTCTTCACCGTCAGCTGCTCGAGCAGCAGGTGTTTCTCCAGGCGCTGACTGTTGTTATCGCCCCTCATCCACAGGTCCGACCACTCCGAGTCGTTTCTGTGGAGAATATAAATGCTGTCAGAACAAAAACGCCGCGTGGTCCTCAGAGTTCACAAGCAATAACAACGAGATCAGCCTGCCCACCGAGCCACAAACGTCTGCCTCCCTGTACGAAGATGAGCCGGAGCAATCTGACAAGAAAGCTCCCCCACCCCCGCCCTCCCCTTGCATCCTGGCGCAGTACATGCTCCGTGCAGCAGCACATCTGTGGGTTTATCCCAAAATGAAATCTGTCTGCCGTGAAAGTTTCTGCTTTGCACGAATCATTTTGCCCAAACGCCACATCCTGTCTGTGTCAGCACAAATTATAGGATGAGTCAGAGCAGCCAGCAGCCTTTGATTCGAGACACAAACTGTCATTTTATTAAGCAGTAGGCGAGCTTTTTCGTCAGCGGGGGCAATGAAGAGCTGAGGGGAGGACGCGTGAGGGTGGGAGATGATAAAAAAGACAAAACAAAACCAACAAATCCACCAGCAGCGTCTCCACCTGTCAGCAGGTGAGCAGCTCACCTGGCCTGGAAGACCACTCTGACTGAGTGACGGGTGTAGAGCTGCAGCACCATGTCCTCGCCCGGCTGATGGACCTGATAGGATTTATGATCTGAAACAAAAGAGCCAGAAATAAAAACAGATGAAATACTCCAGGAACGACATCAGAAGGAGACTGTCGAGACTCCAAGGAGACGATGTCAAACACTAACCGCTCACAAGCAGCCTGACGCCCTGAATGAACACCCGAGTTCTTTTGGACCTCTTTCCGTCCACCACCATGAAGCTGTCGTAGCGCCCCGTGTCTCCGAGCTGAACGTCGCTGATGATCAGGGAACAATTCCCCGACCCCAGCTTCTCCTCGGGCACCCTCACCCGGCCCTCGAACTCCGGCGCCTGCCACTTGTCGTTCCCGCGCTGTTCAAACACCGTGTCGGACGGGGTCACCCACTGGACGTGGCAGACGGGCAGAGCCGCCTCGCCCAGGTGGGACTTCCAGCTGCAGGGAAGAATCGCCTGGTCCCCCGCCATGTAGGAGATGGACAGCATGGCGGAGGAAAGAGAAGAGGAGTCTGCAGAAAGAAACACAGAACATCCTCGTGAACACGGACGTGCATCTTTTTTATACAGTCTGTAGGATTGACCAGTTCTGACCTCAGAGAGTGACGCTGATACTCACCAACTAAAGCTCCAGTCTGGAGACACTGTATGAGTATGAAAAACCTAAAGAAACACAAGAAAATGCGTCATAACGGGGTTAGATGATGAGCTTATTCACGAGGCTCTCTTTATTCACATTAAATGGTCATTAGAAACACATTAGAGACACATTAGAGACACATTAGACATGAGAAGTCTACATGCCATACATGTCCTGTCTTATAACGCCTGTAATGTGGAATCTGTCCAGCCAGCTGTTTGCATCTGTCCTGTGTGTGAGCTGCAGTGACACCTGAAACTTAACTCTGACCGGCGCTCAGAAACGAAACTCAACTTCCACATGATCACGGATCACGTGACCAGGCAAAGTTTCATTTCTACCCATGGACTCGTTTCCTCAGTAACGAAACTGCCATGCGCCGCGATCTCCCTGCAGGTCCCGCCCTGCAGGTCCGCACAGGCATTCACACAGCATCATCATCATCATCATTAATGATAATAATAATAATAATGATAATAATAATATTTTTATGGTTATCTCTCCTGCAGAATGCCCGTTAAACGCAGTCTGAATTCACTCATCCTTTCATATCTGAATAACAACATGTTGAGATATTACCCTGCATGTTTGCTGAATAAAAATTAAATAAAATAAATAATAAAATAAACAGGAGCAGCTGTTGCTCAGACCGGAAGTGCAGTGTGTCGTACCGGAGCCGCTCGGTGACCGTTTTCATGATGTCCGCTTCTTGGAAACTCTGTTCAGTCGCCTTCTCCGTCCCCCGCGTGCGGTTTCTCCACTCTGTTTACTCTCGGCTCCTCTGACGGCTTATCAACCCAGCGCGTGCGTTTCGATTTCCTGTGAGAACCTGTCAAAATAAAAGCACGGAATCAAATTCAGTGCCGAGTGCTGTTCTTCATCATCATCATTATTATAGCATTGTTGCTGCTAGTTCACATTTTATGAAAAACGTTGTAAAAAATGCGGAGAAAAGAAGATTATCTTATTCATATTATCACTGTGCTTTTATTTTGAAGCAAACGTAAGGCTCACTGTGCAGCTGTGGCACGGAGCTCTGCAGAAACGAAACCTACCGGCCCAGCTGAGCGGAGCGCGTGAAGCTGCTGACGCCTCGGTGTGAGTTTGCGGGAACAGCGCGTGCCTTCCGTTTGGCGCTCCAGCAGAAATGTTGGTGGTCTCAGTCAAGTCCCGCTCACTTCCCGTCCCACATTAAAAACACTTTCCGCCGTGAGTGTCAGTGTCAGTCTGTCTGTGTGTCTGAGTCTGTGTGTCCTCGCGCTGCAGACAGCTCGTGCAGCACACCTGGAGAAAACTGATCTGTATTTAAATGATGGCGGGTGTCACGTGGATCCTGACCGTTCTGTGTGAGTTTTATTTTATTTATGTTTGTTTTTATTTTGATTTCTGTGCAGGACTCTCTCTCTCAGAATGGCTGCGGAATTCCAGGCTCGTTATGGAATTCCTGGGTGTGTCAGTGACTCTCCGGGTCAGAATGCAGACCTTCCAGGGCCTGAGGGATCCGAGTCTCCTGCAGGTGTTTGTTGTGTTTCTGCTCGTTAGTTTGTCTCATGATGATCGCGTGTTTGCGTTAAATGACCAGTGAAAGGAGCGGACAGGTGTGAATCGGGACACGCCCCCACACTGAGGGGTGTGTTGCAGGCTCACTTCGGTCCCTGACCCCGGTGCAGACCTGAGGCCTCCTGGGTTTCCTGGGGCTCACCCTTTCCTGTAGCTGGACGCGTTTTTCTTTCACTTCTCTTTACCGAGAAATTCCAAGTTTCACAAGTTTCAGATTTGCTCTTGTTCTTTTGAAGGCTTTGTCCAACAACAACAACAACAACAACAACAACAACAACAATGATAAGACTCGGGTATGTTGGAAGAGGATCTGTTTTCATTTCTATGGATTAATAATCTCGTTTCGCTTGATTCCTCTTGTTGCACAGTGTTGGATAACCTGATGGTGTTTTGGATTTTTTTTTGTTTTTTCAGACTTTAGCATTGGAAAACTCTTAAACTATAGTTAGATATTGTATATTTGTTTTTTGATGTATACACACACACACATATATATATATATATATGTATACATAGATTGATAAACAGATAAACAAATAGAAAGCCATCCTCGAGGTTTTAAGGGAAAGTATGCTCATATTAATGATAACAAGGTACTGAAAATATACATCATTATTATTATTATAGTAATATTAATAAAGACAGCACGGTGGCACGGTGGTTAGCACTGTTGCCGCACAGCAAGAAGGTCCTGAGTTCAATTCCACCATCAGTCCGGGGTCTTTCTGTGTGGAGTTTGCATGTTCTCCCCGTGTTTGCGTGGGTTCCCTCCGGGTACTCCGGCTTTCTCCCACCGTCCAAAGACATGCAGTTTGAGGGGATAGGTTAATTGGATAATCCAAATTGTCACTAGGTGTGAATGTGTGAGTGAATGGTTGTCTGTCCCTGTGTGTTAGCCCTGCGACAGACTGGCGACCTGTCCAGGGTGTACCCCGCCTCTCGCCCTATGACAGCTGAGATAGGCTCCAGGGCCCCCGCGACCCTGAAAAGGATGAGCGGAAGCGAATGGATGGATGGATATTAATAAAGACATACTAATACTTGTGTCTGTACAGTCTTCTTGTTTTTATTTTTTGTCATAAATTATTTCTATAAATGTTTGTTTATATTTCCACTTTAGTTTTTGTCGGGCAGCATTTCAGACTTTGATGGATTTTAGTATTTAAAGTTATTAATGTTTTATTGGACATTAACAGCATCATTCAGCATCATTTTGTGGCTTAAAGCTGCTGCTGAGACTTTGTGAATTATGAAAAATTTAGTTTTTTATTATTTATTATTTTATATTATGTATATTATTATTTTTATAACAAAACATGTTTATCTGGAGTAACGGGTACATTTTTAGAGGCTGGACAGTTATTTTCTGTGTGATAATATAATTTCAGATCAATTTTAGTCTGACAAAAAACGTTTTTGTAATAAAACAAGATGTCCAAAGCTGTAGGTATGCACCAGGGGAGTCACAGCAGTTTCCATGTTGATCACCACCCTCAGCCTGACTCATTGTGAGCATGTGCAGTAAAATTAACACCATTAATGGGAAAATGATTTCTCTGTAAAAACCATGAAGCAGGAACTGTGAGCTCCATCGAGCTGTGGAGCACACACCTGTGACCTGTTCCTGTTGTGTTGTGTTTTCTGTGATATGAAGGAGCCTTCAGGTGCACACTGTCCTAACCTGTGTTCCCTCCTCAGGTGCTGCGGGATGTCACCTGTCTTCAGCCTCACCTGTTCACAGCTCCACCCTGGTGGTGCTGGTGGGCCACAACGTCTTTCTGCCCTGCAACGTGACGCCCAGCGATGAGATCACCTGGTACCTGCTGCGCTCAGAGCAGCTGCTGCCTCTGTTAACTGTTAAAAAGGGGAAGTTTGTTGACACCACTGACAATCACACAAACAACCATCGGATGAACTGTAACGGGACGCTGCAGACCGGCCTGGTCAGCCTGGAGATCCAGGAGGTGGAGGAGGAGGATGCTGGGCTGTACTTCTGCATCGGGAGGTTTGCAGCTAAGATGCACGTTAACAGAGGAATTCAGCTGACTGTGGACGGTAAGACGGGCAGATGTTTCTACTGTCGGCTCGAGCTGAGCTGTGCTCAGAAACTTTGTTGAAGATGAAGATTTTTAAACAGCAAGAACATTTCATGATACACGATGAAGATCTAAGATTTCCTTTTTAAAATGTTTGTGTTGTTCTGCCGGCTGGTCCAGGCTGTCAGGCTTGGTCAGGAGGCTGAAAGATTTAAAATCATTTTCTGGATTTTCTAAAACAGTTTTGAGAGTATTTGATCATAAATGTTTACATGTTGAGTTGAGGATGACTATGGAAACAGATCAGTGGAACATGAAAGTGAGCGCTGGGAGCGATATTTGTAAAAGTGAGGCAGTGACCGTGGATTCTTTCTTTAAAATGATTTATGAACACTTCTCAGGAATCAGATGTTCTGTATGACTTCTGGCTCAGAGGAGCAGATACCAAGCGTGGACCTGTAGGTGGCGCCAGTCAGTAAGCGTGACCTCCTGATCTCTCATAGAGCTTCAGCTGGATGTCGTGTTTCTGTTTGCAGCACGTGCAGCTGTCCGGCTGCGTTCACAGCTGGGGATTAGATCACAAACTTTTTTTGTCTTCACTGAGTTTTTCCTTCAGTCGGCGTCTCTGTGTCTCATTCACTTGTTAGGCTACAGCGAGCTTCAGTTCTTGGCATCGATCCTCCGGGTCTGTGGATCTCTGCTGCAGACCTGAGTGAAGTTGGCCCCCACCTTCTACAGACCAAACAAAATTGATGTGAAACATGTGCGCTACATTTGTGCTGATTTTGTTTTAAAGACAGTAACAGAAGTTTCTAGGTTCATCCAAAGTCACTCAGGCCGTTTCTTTACTGTGAAAATGCTGTGAAACATAAACCAGTGCTGGATACTTTTTATCATGATCACACTCTGTAAAAGTAAAAAACGGGGTTAACTTAAAATATTTTTAATAGTTCCAATAAACTACAGTATGCATTCAGAGAAAAACAAACCATCAGAACAATGTTGGCACGTTTCCTCTCAGAGCAGCTAAAGACATGAAACTGTCGAGTCTCAAGTTTACAATAAATCCATGAATAAAAGCTCGTTCACAAACACAAACGTTTGACTTCAATTTTGTTTGATCTGAAGAAGGTGGGGGACCCTATGGGCAGAAATTTGTGCCATCAGAAACTGAATTTGAATAAGTTAAATTTGAATTTGAATTACTCGGATTGAATCTGAATTGTAACTTGAATGAAAGCTTTTGAAAACTGAATTTGAATTAGTTTAATTTGAAATTGAATTTATGGTTTGAAAATGAATTGATTTGCTTTGAAACTGCATTTTATCCTTTAAAAATTCAGCTCTCGAATAATTTCACATTCACTTCTCACCATTCAGTTTCAGTTCCAAAATTCAGTTTTTTGGGACTTACATCCGGTTCCGGTTCAAGCGCAGATTAATAGAACTACAGACTGATAGCGTTACTGACGGAATCTACAGCGTCTTGAGCTGAATTAAGACTTCAGAAGTCATTCGTCATGTCGAATGACCAGCGGATAAACTCTCAGGTTGGTAATAAATGTATTACATGTATAAGAACAAGCGTCATGTTAACAATTGATAGCCGTACAGTAACCTTTATGCTTATTGTAGCTATTAGCTAAAAACGCTAATTTAGCCTAGTTTGCCCTGGATTCAGCTTTGACAAACAAATATGATCGACTGTTTCTAGTAGAATTCCAAAGTTGTCATCTTGTACCCTGTCAGAGCCCTGTATGCTTGCAGAGACCCCTACAGTAAGGAAACATGCAAAACGCTGTCCAAACCTTTGTATTTGAGCTTTATTTATGTCTTACACAGCATCCCAACTCTTTAGCTAACTTAATAACTTTAGCTAAAGTGAATAGTTAGTCTTATTCATTAGTGCAGCATTACTGGATCACCTCTGTTTGAAGTGATATAATATGATAAACAACTATCACTGTGTTTAACTACCATAATAATTCTTAGGGTACTGAGTGCATGCTTAATTAGATTTTTTTTTTTTTAAACATACTGCTCCATTGCTATGTTTGACAGGCTGAAGTTGTCGGGTCACCTCCTAAATCGACCATCTTTTACAGGTGTTTTGTGCCAGAAATGGAGTGTCCACTGAAGACTGAAGATACTGAATCTCTACGCCGTGCCATTGATCCCTCCTGTGCCTTCATCTAGACAAGAGACATTAACTTAACCACTCTCACATGCTCTGTACCTACATCACCTTCCCTGACAGTCGTAGCTTGGCTCATCTGAGGGTGAAATTATAAGAATGTGTTATTTTGCAAAGTGCTCTCTAGGGTTCCTAAATAAAATATGGCATTGAGGTCATTTCTTTTGAATTAATCCCTTCTTCTGAAATATAAGAACCTCTCCTGGTTTAAATGGCACTTTCTGTTCCTTACTTCCTGTTCCACTCCCAAACCCAAATAGATGCTGACAAGCTGACACAGTAACATGGAAGAGGGAGAGAAGCTGGAAAGGACTACTACAAATAAACCCAATGCCTTACAATGAAAAATGTAAAATAAGAACAATAATAATAATAAAGATAAAAGATGAAGTAACAAGTTATTCGTTTTTTTGTTTATTCCAAATGATCATCCAGATGTCTGTGACATGTGATGACAAACACCATAATGGAAGGCCTTAGTCATCACATGCTTAAACTCATCATATATTTTTGAATATGCTGAACAGGCAGTCAGACATGCTGTAACTGTGGGGTAGAAAACTGCATGAACACCATACGGCAGGGGTCTCAAACTCCATTCCTCGAGGGCATGGAAAAGTTGCATGACACCGGCCCTCGAGGACTGGAGTTTGAGACCCCTGCCATATTCCATATGACAGGTGTGGTTGAACTTCATGAAGACTCTGAAGTTTCTCTTCTCTCCTGGCAGGACAGGAATGTCGCCTTGTCCTGTGAGCCACCGTAAGGATGTACTTAGAGTAGAACTGGAGTGTCACCGGCCTCAGGCTCTTCACCTTTTCAAAGACAAAGCAGTCATTTAGATAAAATATTAGATATTGTTTACCTGTAAATGCACAAAGAGAATTTAGAAATGTAATTATTGTCAAGAGTGAACAAGTACTGATAGTGTAATCTACAGCTGTGGCCAAACGTTTAGAGAATGAGAAGTGTTGTTTATTTACAAAGTTTGCTGTTTCAGTGATAGTTGTATATCATATTATATCACTTCAAACAGAGGTGATCCAGTAATGCTGCACTAATGAATTAGACGAACTATTCACTTTAGCTAAAGTTATTAAGTTAGCTAAAGAGTTGGGATGCTGTGTAAGACATAAATAAAGCTCAAATACAAAGGTTTGGACAGCGTTTTGCATGTTTCCTTACTGTAGGGGTCTCTGCAAGCATACAGGGCTCTGACAGGGTACAAGATGACAACTTTGGAATTCTACTAGAAACAGTCGATCATATTTGTTTGTCAAAGCTGAATCCAGGGCAAACTAGGCTAAATTAGCGTTTTTAGCTAACAGCTACAATAAGCATAAAAGTTACTGTACAGCTATCATTTGTTAACATGACGCTTGTTCTTATACATGTAATACATTTATTACCAACCTGAGAGTTTATCCGCTGGTCATTCGACATGACGAATGACTTCTGAAGTCTTAATTCAGCTCAAGACGCTGTAGATTCCGTCAGTAACGCTATCAGTCTGTAGTTCTATTAATCTGCGCTTGAACCGGAACCGGATGTAAATCCCAAAAAACTGAATTTTGGAACTGAAATTGAATTGTAGAACTGAAACTGAATGGTGAGAAGTGAATCTGAAATTATTCGAGAGCTGAATTTTTAAAGGATAAAATGCAGTTTCAAAGCAAATCAATTCATTTTCAAACCATAAATTCAATTTCAAATTAGACTAATTCAAATTCAGTTTTCAAAAGCTTTCATTCAAGTTACAATTCAGATTCAATCCGAGTAATTCAAATTCAAATTTAACTTATTCAAATTCAGTTTCTGATGGCACAGATTTCTGCCCATAGGGGACCGTTCCTGTGGCTAAAAGTCGAAATGTTGACATGTTCAAAAACACAGACTTGTTTCCGACCACGAACGCACCGATTTTACTTGAACTGAACAAACTGAAGGAGTTTTTTGGCGCGTGGATCAGAAGAAAACTTGATGTTTGATGCAGAGGAGCAGTAGGATTTCTGTTTTAGGATTTTTGTGTTGTCTATCAGCTGATGGGACAGCAAGCTGCCCCCCACAGCAGAACGGAGGCAGCGTTCCCCTCAGGGCCCCCGGGGTCAGGGCTCTCTGCGTCTCATGAACTGACATTTTGTGACAAACATGCTACACGTCACACACGTGTGGAAAAACGAGTGGGGTGAAGAGGCAGGACAGCATCGAGGGTTTGAGTCACCCCCCCTGAATCTTCACACCATGAGTCCACGTGTCTGCAGCCGAGCAGCTGAACATGAACACGTGAAGGTTTCCGTGTGCGTGCTGACACCTTTAATATCTCCATAAATATTATAAGAGTTTGTGTCATTGGAACAAAGGTGTGAAAGAAACTGCAATGAGATGTCACATCAGGATATACTGTGAAATAAAACTACATATTATATTCTATTTTTGTTGTATTGATCTGATAGTTTTTATGTATTTAATGGTTTTTAGTTTGATATATTTTAATGTATTTTCTCTTGATAGCCGGGCGCTCAGCTGACCGTCACTCGTGGTTTGTTTTATCACAGCACCAGGAGGACTTTAAAGTTCTGAGAAATACCACCAAGGCCTTTTTAGGATTTCCCGCTGACCTTTAAAGACGAGTCTCCGCCCCCATGGCACCGCCACAGCTCATTTTTCCTCCAGTTATGAGTTTCCTGTAATCAGTGTGAAACCTTTCAAACCCACACAGTGAGACGGTGTGTGGGTTTATACAGTTGGCACAACGATGTGAAAAGAAGCAGGATCAGGGAATAAATGATGGTGTGTGTGTGACTGTGTGTTTGCAGGAGGTGCCGGGCGGTCGTCCACAGACCGGATGAGGCAGCCGTGTTTGAGTCTGGGGCTCTGCCTTCTCCCGGCGCTGTTCGCCCTCTGCTTCGTCTGCGTGGCTGGATGCTACCTGTGGTCAGGTGTGTTTCATGTATCCTGTAATGCTTCCTCAGCTCAGCTGTGGCACGTTTGTCAAGCTCAGTTTATCTGAGGTGAAAGTTCAGGTGGGATTGTTGTACTTTTACTTGGAGCTGCGCTGCCCTCTGGTGGTGGGCAGGAGTTACAGCACTCTGCCCATAAAACCGTTCACACTGAATCTGCAGGTAATGAACAAACATATCAACAGCGTGTGGTAATGAAGCGCCTTCATTCATAATGTGACGTGAGTCTAACTTCCTGTCTATGTTCAAAGGTGAGTATATTAATATTACAGGTTTATTGTTTATTGTATGTTTGTTAAATTAAACTCGGGACACGAGTCTGTGAAGTCAACTGACAAACACGATGCTTACACAGGTGTTTGCAGTACTGACACAAATGTAGTGTTTTTAAATATCACGCTAACACCGTCACTGTGGTTCAGATTATGATGCAGATGGAAAGCTAATAACAAATCCTGCAAAATGAAACTTAACTGAAGCTTAAAAATAAAAACTGAAACAATGTGTCTGTAGGTCAGGTGTGTGTGATCGTGGTGACAGCGTCCTGCATGAACAGGTTTTACCAGCTCAATCAAACAAACACTGTGAAGGACCTTTGTGTTCTGGAAGGATCCATGCATGAGTGCGGGTCTCTTTATTTAAAGGAAAAGCTGTTAAACTTATTCAAATTCAGTTAATCATTCTTCACGTTTCCGGACTGGCGTCTTTGCCAGGCCGATTCTGGCCCCCAGCCCTTATGTTTGACACCCCTGGTTTTCAGATTTATAAATATCATAAAACGAGGCTTCACACACAGATGAGTGCACTCTCAGTTTAATTCCATTCAAACAAATCAAATTCACATATACAAGGAAAACATCTGTTCTCACAGCTGATGGCAGCGTGGAGACCCCAAACAAGCTAAATATAAGTGATTCTTTATCATTTCCATTCTTACATTTAAAATGATGCCATGAAAAACATCAGACCTGTGGCGTCACACCTCACAGCAACATTTTCAGATACATGAAATAAGAACAACACTAAAGCAAAATCATCTCCATCTCTGACACATCAAATAAAAGAGTGGATCCAGTGCTGCTGATCAGACAGGAAGGAAAACAGGACGAGAATTCAAACTAATGCCACTCATTATCAGCAGTTTCAGCGTCTCTGCAGACGACCCTCAGCCTACACTGGAAACACACCTGGATGTAGCTCTGAGGTCCGAAAAATGAAACCTGCAATCGATGCTGGGACCAGTCAAAGCAGCTTGGAAAGAAAAGCGTCTGGACTTCTTTAAGTTGCTTGAAGACGTTTCACCTCTCATCCGAGAAGCTTCTTCAGTTCTAAGGTCAAATTGCGGAGAGTCCCAGATTTAAACCCAGTGGGAGTATCCCCCCAAAGAGGGACAAAGGACCCCCTGATGATCCTCTAATCACCTGAGCTAAGGTGTGAAAGCGGGTGTGGGTCACAATCAGCCAGGGTTTCGGGTGAGCTCATTGTGAAATCTGGCCCCACCCTATCATGTGATTTCCTGAGGTCAGATGGCCCAGGATGTGAGTGGGCGTTAAGGCGTCTGGGGAGGGAACTCAAAACTGGATTATAGATGGCAGACAGTTGGTGTCGTAAACTGGTAACAGTGACAAAAGGATCTATCGTATCTTAGACCGCAGCAAGCAATTTATTCTGAGCTCATTAGTCTCAAGTCTTATTGAAATAACAACATGAAGTTTAATTAGTAAAATCTTAAAGCCGGCGTGTGCGCTCACCTGTGACTGACAGGTGTCTGCCCCTCTGACCCGGCCTCACTATCTCCAACCCTGACACCGAGCGAAAGGATCCCAGCGTGAGGCAGGACGCCGCTAACCGTGCTGCATGTTTCCCGCCTCCTGTGTTTGATATGATGGATTATTTATTGGTGGTTTGGATCTAACGTTGTGATTGGTGGAATTTTCGGAGCTGTGAGGAGACTCAAAGGCAGCGCGGATCAGAGAGGTTTGATCAGACAGTCGTATTTTTATTAAACTGTGAGGATAAAGAGACGATACTGTGACCTCTGGCTTATTATTCCCACACCCTCCCAATAAAGAGCTTTCAGGAGCTCGTCCTCCCACGAGCCCGGAGTAAGCATAAGATAAGATAAGATACCTTTATTAGTCCCACGCGTGGGAACTTGAAGCATGTTCTCAGTTTTTTGTTAACAATGTGAAAATCGTGAAGCTGAAGTGACGGCAGGTCGTTACAGCTGCATCACACCTGCTTCAGCAGCAGCCCGTACGGGCGGATGGACTCCTGCACGAGGGCCCTCACCCTCACGTCGCTGCTGTCCTCGGGGATGTACACCACCCAGACGCCTTGCCTCTGGCACGACTTCCTTTTTTCCGGGTTTATGCGGTTCTGGAGGACCACCTGGTACGTCTTCCCGTCCACTCCGGACTTGAACTTCTTGCAGTACTTCTCTGCGATCCTGATGTCCGGTGTGGAGTACACCCCCCGGCCCTTCGTCCCCTCCGTTAACAAAGAGGCGGCGGCGGCGTCCAGAAACTGTGGCTGGTCGTCGGGCTTGCCGCCGTGGGTCAGGATGAGGGAGCCGTCCATGTTTTTCCCCTGGTAGGAAACGGGCCAGGCATCCCGCCCCGTCCCCAGCCACTTGTCCCCGTCGCTGTACTTCTGCACGACCCGCAGGGCAACGCGGTTCCACCCGCAGGGGCGGACGTACTGCTCGTTACCACGCGTGAACTTCTTATCTCCATCCTGGAGGTGAACAGAGGGGTCAAAGGTCAGAGCTGAAGTCAGTTTAAGGACAACATCTGATCAGCATGTCGAGAATCAAAGCGTGTCCACATGCAGACGCACTCTTTATCATTGTGACATATGTAACCCACAGCAGAATCAAACCTGTGACCAGACTAATCACTCAGAAATCATTTAAAGCTCACATCTGACTGACAACAGGAACAACAAATAATATTTAGACGTAATATAAACAGCAGCAAATGCTGTCACCATGACAACAAGATGGTCTTTTCTTTTTAATTTAATGCATTGAAGGTTGTTTCTAACAGCACGACTCTGTAACTAAAGTCTGAATGATGAAGTTTACACCGAGCTGCTGATGAAGGCTGCTCGCTCGCTCTGTTTGTGCAGGTGCGCTTTATCACACACTTACACAGGTGTGTTAGACACAGCTCAGGCTCCAGCCTGTGGAGACTCCACACACACACACACACACACACACACACACTTTCAGTTTCAGCGCAGCAGCATTTCCAGAAAGTCTGGAGCTGCTCAGGAATCAGGGCTGAGTTTCACTTTGAGCTGCTTTCATTTGTTTCCCTCTAAAACTTGACCATCGATCATAAAGTTGATCAGACTGTCGGAGTTTATTCCAGCGCCGTGTTTAAAATGACACTCACAGAGAACGTGTGAGTCTGGCCCTTTGAACTCGACCTTTGACCTTCCTGCCTTTGTTTAAAGCTCAGGTATTTTATTTTTATGGGTTTGTTTTTCCACGCTGAGTGTGGCCCTCCCTCTGTGTCACCTCCGTGTTTAACAGCAAACCCAGATCTGTGCTGAATAAAAGTCACCGTGCAGTTAAAGATCATCGTGCAGCTGTGTGAGAAACCCGCTGGGTCACGTGACCCGAGAGGCCCGTGCCGCTCACCTTGACGTTGGTGAAGTCGTAGTCGTACTGAGGATGGAAGAAGTTCTCCGTGTTGATTTCCACAGTGAGCTGGGATCTCTCCGGAGGCGCCTCCAGGGCCGGGGGGGAGCTGTACATGTCGGCTTCGTCTAACTCGTGCAGAGACAGCGTCCCCAAGCTGGGGTACTCCAGCTCTTTAAAGCCCTCCTGCTTGTAAAACTCTTTGAGGGCCACGACGTTGACCAGATCCTGCGGGGTGAACTGGGAGCTTCCGGTGGTCGCTTCGGCTCTGCAGCCCAGGAGCGCAGAGACGGCCTCCAGGCACAGCCTGACGTCCGGCATGCTGCTGCTGAGAGGACGGCGGGACAGCAGGCGGGGTCCTCCGGCTTCACAGGACAAATATCTGCCCCCCTCTGAGGACACAAAGGTCGGAACCGAGCTGAAAAACGAGCAGAGACGGAAGAGAAGCTCGACGTCTGCCCCTCGGACAGCTCCCCAAACTTTCGCTTTCACTTACACACGCCGGGGGCGGGGCTTAACATACAGTTTCACAGAAGGCAAACACACCTTTTTCGTTTTAGGATGGAGGGGGTGTACACTGAAACTCATCATCATGAGTTGTTGTATTGTCACAGTAATAAAGAGTTATCTCTATCTCCGTTATCATGACAAAAAGTCATTGTTTGCTGTGGAGGCAGCTACAGCGCCCCCTTGTGTTGAGTCTTATTTTGGCACAGTACAGGCTGACGGTGGGGGTCATGCTGGAGGATGAAGTCCCGCATGTAACTCTGTCACCTCTGCGGGTCACCTGTAGGTGTCAGTAGGGAGTCACATGGTTCGATTTGATAAACCGGAGCCAATCAAAATACAGGAGCTGGTCATGTGTGACACAAGTGGAACAGGATAAAATCCCTTCATTGATTCAATAATGAGTTAATTATGCTGCTGCCTGTGCTGAGCTCTGATGTAGGCGTACATCAGGGCCGATCAGATGTTCTGACGTCCTCACGGTCACATCGCCCGCTCTGAGTCAGCTTCGTCTTCCTCACCTGTCCCATGTCTCGTTTCTTCTGCAGGTAAACCTGTTTGCTCCTGCTGTAACCCACGGAGACGGGACGCCGATCACCGGGTCACAGAGGTCAGTGGAAGGTCACGAACAGTCTTTAAAAATCATATTTCCTACTTTACGAGCAAATAATTAAAATGAGTGAATCTCTCAGTCTGTGAGTTTCAAACATTTATTCTGTTTTATTACTGCAGTCTAAAAACAAGCTCCACATGCAGCACTGTGCAAAAGTCTTGAGCCAACCCTCATTTCTTTATGTTTTGCCAGTAAAATAGGAAAAGGTGATTTCACTGAAACATGTACATAAATATTTGGCAGCTTTTTTATTCAGCACAGGCTGAACTGAAGAGGATTCACGGGTCTGTGCTGAGCACGACGAAGTGCAGGGAAGCCAAATGCAGTGACCTCACAGCATCATGTTAGTTTGGCAGCAAACCTGCAGTTTAATCAGATTTTTTACTCTTTGTATCTCTGCAGGAAGAGTCTTTGCATTATTCCAGCCTGAAGCATCCAGACAAGCCCCGCCCCACCACCAGGAGAGGAACCGGATTGGCTGAAGAGAAGGTCCTGTACTCAACAGTGAACACGTGCAAGAACTCAAAGGCATCACATCACCACAGATAGAAGCACTTTAAATGAGCGTAAATGATTTTTTTTAATTAATAAAACTGTGAAAATATTTGATTAGTAGATTTAAAAATCTAGATTTTAGTTTATTTTTTTCTGTTTTTTGTGTAAACAGTGAAGATTTATTTTTCAGTGAGCAGAAAAACAGAGAGTTTAAGAACCTTTAAATGTTAAATATCCAGAAAGTTGCAATGAAAATAAAATGTTTGTAAAACATTCCTGTTAATAATAAAGTAACAGCCATAAATGTAAATGCTGCCACAGCAGGGAGACTTTCAAAAAATAATTACTGAACTAAAGAAAATCTATTTTTACCCATAAATGTGTGAATAGTTTCCTCGGGTCAGTTTTTAATCTTCATGTCTGTGAGTTTGTTTTCTTGCTGTGTTTAAACATCTGTCTGCTGTGCTGCTCTGAGTCTGTGTGAGTTCCTCTGCTTCCATGAACAGATTCCACACTTTGCTTGTCTTTTACTAATAAACTGATTCTGACACCACGATCTGTCCTGACCTCTGTTTATAAAGACGGCAGCCTGTCCAGATGTGACGCTCCACATGTGTAAACGACTCCTCGGTGTAACATGTAAAGTCTCTGTGAAACCAGCTCTGCTGCCTGAAGCAGACAGTGAAAGTGAAACATGAAAACCAAACTGACTGACAGGAGTTTAACAGCTTGTGTTACAGGTGTATTTTGGCCAAAGTGAAACTAAGCTGCACTTTCACACAGGGATGTGATTTTAAAGCTTCCCGTCACACGACTGTACATTCAGACTTTAGCTTTCAGAGTTTGTGCTCAGCTCTCGCTGCAGGTCTGCTGATGACGGAGGAGTAGATGACGCTGTGGTGGCTCTGCTCCGGCGGACTCCTGCTGGGTCTCTCCCTCCAGTTCTGTCGGCCCAGAGAGGCGTAGTGGATCGTCTCCCCACAGAGGGGCGGGGTCTCTAAGTCCTCACCCTCTGCAGACAGACACACCTTTTTAATCCTTCATAGACTGATGTGAGGACATCGAACACCTGGTGAGGTTACCTGTCGGTGCGCTGGACGTCGTCCACGGCTGCAGCTCCGTGTCGTCACGTGTCGGTGCTGCTACACGCAGAGGTGGTGATGAAGAGATGAAGAGCACAGGATCTTCAGAAAACATGCTGAGTCTAATACTGGATCCTTTTGGATTATCATAGCAACATCCATATTTTTACATGTGCTGATTCATGTTTTAAAGACAAACACAGCTTTGTTTATCTGAAGCTGCAAAAAAGAATCAGTCAGCTCTCATCAATAAAATCCTTTTAAACATAAATGAATCAGCCAACACGCTTCAAACTGCATTAAATATAATAAACATGTCGACTTTTCACTGAATAATAAATAATAATTAAAAATACAGATAATGATACATGAAAAAAGTTCAGTATGAAAAACTGTGAAGCAGTGAAGGTGAATAATCTGAAGATTTCAAATATAAATATTTTTAATCAAATATTCAACATAAATAAATGAATGAATTTATTAAAAAAAACCTTTGATGATAAAAACTTTCTCATGTCCCCAAAATCATAGTTTCTTCTTTTTTTATCACAACATTTAGAATCATTTACTCTTTCACTGAATTCACTCAAACTAAATGAGAGGAAACGGCCGCACTCTGTGTAGTACCAGGCTGTGCCAGAAGGTGGCGCAGAGTGTCATAGTCTCAGGCAGGAATACTTCTAACAGCATCCACCTGCACACACCCTGAGCTGTGTTGGCCGATTATTTAAACCCAGGAACTTAAATCCAAACGTTTCCAGTTAAAATGAAACGAAACACAAACGTTCACCTGCAGCTCTGCGTTTCTTCCTCCTGCACTTCATGCTGGTCAGCAACACACAGACAGCAGCTAAGAAGATGATCATCAAGCCCACACTGACGACAGCAACCAGCAGCAGAACTGAGAGCGCACACAACATCTGGTCCATGAACATGTGACACATCTGGCAGAAAACTACAGGTGATTTATAACCGGACTGACCGTTCTCAGGTCTCGTGTTGCTCTTCTTCTTTATTTCTTCCACTTCTAATAAACAGAACGAGAGGACGCACACACCCACACTCGTCACACACTTACAACATTTAAATATTAAAGACCATGTCAAAGTATATCCAAATAATCACAATGAATAAAACAAAGAAATCTAATTTTAGGATTAAGATTGTGTATATTTCACACACAACTAAATGAAGACAACATTTGCAGCCACAGACAGATTTAAGGAAGTATGACATAGATCCATTTATAACGCAGCACATGGGACAGGTTTGTTAAATCCATGTAAGGTTTGATTGAAGACAGCAGCACTGTGTCACAGCTGTTACATGTTTGAGTGTAGATGTATGATGATGTGTGTGGTGTCACCTGCTGTCACGACTGCAGGTGATGGAGTTGTGCTGGTGGACGGAGGCTGGCTGCTCGTCTCTGCGTGTGCTGGGAATAAAAACAGTTTCTGCTTTTACAAACAGAAGTATTTTAATTCAAATGTGTGCTGTTTACCTGTAAATACACATAAAAAACCAAAACATGAACATGTGTAAAATACAGACAAAATGAAACCGGCAGGTGAGTCCAGGCTGGACCGACCCACCTGTGAGGACCGTGACTCTGGCCTGCAGCACCCCGTTGCAGACGTACTCTCCAGCGTCCTCTGGCTGCAGGTCCTGGATCTGCAGGGCGTCGTTGGTGAAGCTCAGCCGGCCGCCGCCCCTCTCTGGTTTCACCGTACCGTTTCTGTACTTGGTGAGGACGGCCTCCCGCCTCTCGCCCTCCCTCTGCTGGAACCACCTCTGTTTGGGTTTGGAGGAGCCGCTGCAGGGGAGCAGCAGCGTCCGGCCTGCGGACACCGTGTAGTTCCGACCTGAGGAGACACAGAGACATTCGTGCTGTCACTGCTGACCTTCTGTACTTGAGTGGCTGTGATATTGTTCATGGCCTCTTGTTGGATCTGTGCTTCCTGTGTCGACTTTATTCTACAGTGACGAGCAGAGATGGGCAGTATAATCTGATTACTTTTTTCAAGTAACGAGTAATGTAAGGGATTACTATTGCAAAAACGGTAATTAGATTACCGTTACTTTCCCGTAGGAACGCTGCATTACTGCGTTACTAAAACCGTGATTTTTTGCGAGAATGTCTCATGACAGTGACGTAAGCGAGTGCGACGTTCGTGGCAACAGCTGTGTGCAGATCAACAACGGATAATATATGGAGTGCGGAGAGAGTATGAGCGTGCAGCGTTTAAAGCGTGGAAGTACTGACCTTACTTTGAGTTTGATTCCATAAAAAGTGACAAAAACATTAGTGTCCGCTGTTCACTGTGTGGGAAGAAAACTTCTTTTTACAGCGAAAAAACCCCTAAACTTCCAAGCAAGCACCGAGTGCACTACGACTGTAATGGGACATTGACAGACCTGCACCAGGCACACCTGCACCAGGGTAAACCTCCGCCTACCCCAGTCCTGCTTTACAGGTAAAAATAGAGCAACAGGACCGCTAGTCTTTGATTTTATTTATTTTCTGCTGTGTTTTACTTGCATTTATTTGAAAGAGTGAGTGTAAACACAAAAACATATTTTATTTTATGTGCTGGAATGTGCAGAAAATAGGTTTAAATGTTAAACAAATTTCTTCCAGTCAGAGAATGTTGCATATAATTTAATTTTTGCTTGATGCATAAAGTTAAAAGATTAAAACTAATAAAACAAGTTTTAAAAAGAGACGTTTACATTTGATTACATTTTGTATGATGGATTATGCAGAAAAAGTAGAATTGGGCTGAAAGATCTATCGCTTTATCACCTATTCAGGTTGTAAATCGTGTTTTTAATAAGTAACTAAGTAACTAAGTAATTAATTACTTTTTAAAATAAGTAATCAGTAAAGTAATGGGATTACTTTTTGGGGGAAATAACCAGTAATTAGTTACTGATTACTTTTTTCAAGTAACTTGACCAACACTGGTGACGAGTTTCAGATGTAGTGACGCTGTCGTGGTGCTTGTGCGTCGCTGTGGTACCTTCTGTGTGAGCTGCAGGTTGTTGTTGGAGAGGACGCTGCTGTGGTGTCTGCTGGTTACTGCAAACTAAAGCTGACTCGTCTCCCTCTGCAGCTGCACTCATGCTGGAGGTGTTGAGCTCATAGACCTGAGGATGAGCAGCACAGCTCCTCACACACTGCCATGGCGTGTGAATGCTTCACCGCAGAGTTGCTAAAGCTTGCGGTCAGGTCACCGATCACAGCATGGAACACACAAACAGACTCAATGGTGTGATAATGAGGAGCTGCTCTGCAGAGATAAGCCGGCTGTTTCTGTGAGGGCGTCGCTTCATATTTAGGCCACAGATTTCCTGTTTTTATTGTTTCCACTTTAATATCCAGTCATCTTTCTGGAGGTGTCTGTGTGACAGATTTAGACAGTGGAAATGTTTTTATTTTCACATCACTCCCACTCGGTGCCTCCGTGCCATCCACTTCTCTTTTACATAGAAAACTGATCATTTCGACACGTCCTTCTTCAAACCGCTCGCTTCCTTTGAGCCGCTCTGTGGTTTTAATGTGCCTGCATCAGTGTGAAGGCACTTGGTGCTGTCACCAACTCTTCAGTCTGCAGAGTTAGTGACTGTGTAAGTGTGCAGACTTTAGGTTTCATACTCAGTTCCTTACTTTGGAGAGGCTGCGTCAGCGATAAGCAGACATTTGTGCAGTGACGGAGCTGATGAAGAAGTGAGCGCTCAGTTCACACGAGTGTTTGCCACACATGCATCTGCCTGCTGTGTGCAGACGGTGGGGTTTGTATTGTGTAACTTGTCTCTGAAAGGAGAGAGTCATTGGCTCCCAGCCGGCTGCTACTCCAGCAGGAACCAAGTACAAATACTTTATTACTGTACCAGTAGAGTTTTCAGGTTCCTGTACTTTACTTGACTAGTTTTTTTCTTTTATACTTTTCACCGTTACTCACTACATGTTTAAACAAATATCAGTACTTTCCTTACATTTGAAAACAAGCTGGTTACTTTTGATTGGACGGTTTTGAGGTGATTTATTATTTTGTCACTGTGAGCCTTCAAACATCAAACTGATTTAAACCTGAACAGAATCACATGAGAGGAAACTCAGTTCGATTATTATTGCCAGAGTCAGGGCTGAACGACTGCAGGTGTCTAAGCTGTGTTAGCAGTACTTAACCCAGGCTGTCGTAAAGCTTTTCCCTGTTCCTCGTCTTTCCCTGGATTTGTTAGATTTGTTATTTGTTTCCCACCCCCACCCCACCTACCCTGGTGGCTCCACCCCCAGCATACCTGTCAGCACCTGCAGCTCAGCCACCAGCTGCTGGTTACAGCGGTATCCTCCATGATCCGACTCCTCCAGATGCAGGATGCAGAGGCTGCCATTAACCATGAGGAGGTAGCGCTGGCGGTCCTTGTTGGTCTTGTAGCTGCCTCGTCGGGTCACCAGGACCTCCTGATCCTGCAGAGTCCAGATCACGTCGGAGCTGCCAGAGCTGCCGCAGGGCAGACAGACGTGGTGATTCTCAGGGACTGAAAACCAGATCGCTGCCGGGGGAGAGGACGGGGTCACACATCTGAAACTGTCGACCTCAAGTAGTACAAATGTACTTTAGACAAAGTAAATGTACTTTAAATACAGCTGCAGGTCCTCTAACGTGACTGGACTAATACAGGACACAGGTGAGCTCACCTGGTTAAGTTGCATTAAGGCTTAACATGGTTTACTGTGAGGTTAATGAAACACTAACAGAGCGTCCATCACTTTCTCATAGAGGCTGTTTGCTAACCAAGCTAGCTAGCACAGGTAACTTCTGCCTGAAAGACGTGAAGATGACGACATCCACAACACTTTAAAAGTCAAATGTAAAACAGTGTAAAGGTTTAAATGTTGCTGTGGTCATCTTTTATATACAGTCTCACGTGGGTTCTCATTTTTGGACACATTTAGTTATTCGTCTTCTATATTTAGATGATGTGATGAAGCTGTGTGACACTCACATCCTGCTGATGCTCCGGGTTCAGTTTATTTCCTCTTTTATCTCATGGAAACATGTCTGTGTCTAAAATTACAACGTTACTGGAAACACACCAAATAGTGCAAAATGTTTGCTGGAAAGAGTTTGATCGAGCACGACGATGAACGATGTCGTCTCTGTCAGAGGAAACCTACACTCGCTGACTTTAAACATCCATAAAGTTATGAACTGTGGATTTATGACGTTTTCATTTTTAACTTAT
The DNA here is from genome assembly GCF_001858045.2 of Oreochromis niloticus. Taxonomy (NCBI): domain Eukaryota; kingdom Metazoa; phylum Chordata; class Actinopteri; order Cichliformes; family Cichlidae; genus Oreochromis; species Oreochromis niloticus. The sequence goes on from NC_031985.2 coordinate 277,094, forward strand.
TTTGCATCAATAAAGAAATAATCATCTTTGAATGAACACTTTTATAACAACATGCGAGTTATTACAGTTTCAGTAAATCAAAATGTTTTTATGGAAATTTGACACAAAAAAATGTTTTTATAGAACATGTTTGATTAATGTGCAAACAAACTGTGAATTTGATCAAATGGAAACAACATCTGTTAAATTAAACTGTTACATTAAAGTAAACCGAGTCGTGCACAGTCCAACTTTAACCCAACAAAAGAAACTCATGAATAAGAATAAGTGTATTAATGTTTCCTCGTGGTTCCCCGACCACAGCGTTCCCTGAAAGTGTGACGAGGACAACGGGAGGTTTTTGTACCTGTGGAGTTTTCCGTGCAGCCGATCAGACCTGAGAGCAGGAACCAAACGTGACAGGAGACCAGCAGAGTGAACATGTTCAGGAACAAACGTGGAGCTGCAGAGCTGTCGATGTGCCTCGAGCCCGTCTGTCCCTGCACCGCTCTTCCTCTCCTTCCTCATCCTCAGTGACTCAGGGAGTGTCAGCGGCCTGGAAAATAAAGAGGCGTGCTCCCGCTGCAGGTCTGCTGTGTCACATGGATCTGATGAGGAGCTGGAAGCTCTCAGATGAAGAAGATTTGAAGGACTAGCTGAGATTTTAATTGGATATTTCTTTGTTCCTCTGAATGTTTGTGTGAAAGTCAAACAAAAGGTAAACACGATGACATCATTGTTATGTTTTATTAACCAGCACAATGAATATTAATTTGATTTGACTGATTTCCAAGAATCAAAATAATTTTGAAAGTTAAAGTGAAACGTGAGCAGAAGCTCGCAGCAGGAGGCGTGGAAGGTTTGATCCTCAGGATTTCCTGCAATTAGAGAAAAGTCACATGATGAAGGTTAGAAAACACCTGTGACTCTGTGACGTTATCATCAGGTGAAAGTCCTGCAGAGTGGAATCACTTTAAAACATCAACGACTCGGACTAATGCACGGAAACATGCAGAGACTCACCTTCAGGGTTCCTGTCGGTGCAGTTTGATCACAGAGTAAACACACGTGTTGGCTCGCGGCGCTGCAGGAGACACACGTGAATATTTCATTATATCCTCAAATATCTCTGAGGCTTTACCAGGTTTGTTTCCCAGAGCTGGAGGATGAAGCGAGTACGTGACATCACCCTGATGAGATCCACCTTTAGGGAAAAACAAGCTTTTGTTCACTCAACAGTTTTGTCTTTTTCTTTTTAATTCCATGGAAGTGAGAAAAATACTGGAAAAGCAGGAATTTCATTGCCTCTGCCTGATGGATCTCTGCCCACAGGATCAACTTTAGGCTCTGCCTGACACACATGGACATAAATAACTTCACAGAGGTTCACACTGTAACATTTCCTTCCTTTAACATAAGATGACAGAAAAAACGAATGACACTGAGGTCACTTGTCCCCTGTGAGGACACCTGCCTCAAAGGTCCCATCATCTCAAACTGGTTTCCTGAGCGTGACCTCGCTGCACCCAGACCTGCAGCAGTTTAAAGTGTCTCATCACACAGAGACATGCAGCTTCAGCCTTCAGTGTCTCTCAGCACAAACACTTTCACTTCGTTCTGTGAAACAACAGGATCAATGATCAGTGATGAACCAGGATCAGCAGGGTTAGACTTTCTCTGACAAACTGAACTGTTTTTGAATTCATCTCCCTCGTTCACCTTTTCTTTTATTTCTGCATCTCCACGTGATGAAGAGGAGGATGACCGTGATGAAGATGAGGGGGGCGACAGCACCCAGAACCAGCCGCTGCTCAAAATGAGCCCCTGGAAGAAAACGCAGTAACGCAGCTCAGATCAACGTGATGCTCCTGAAAGCACCAAAGAACCAGGAACTCTCCTCAAACTCAGCCACACGTTGTTACGGACGTACCTGATATTAGAGGCTGAATAAACACGCTTTCATTTACAGCTGCTGATTTAAAAAAAGGAGACAAAACAATGAAACTTGATTCTTTTTTGGGCGAGCTTTTCAAATAAACATCTTTATGTGTCATTGTTAGATACATTAAAGCTTCAGCCAATCATATTTGCTCTTTAAAGCAGCCACAGCACCTTTCTGCGACGTGTCAGTCGGGTCTTTGGTCTCATTCAGATAAACCGCTGCTCCCTCAGCACAGGAGTACAGTCCAGAGTCGCCGAGCTGAACGTCTGTTAAAGTCAGCGTGTTCTCGTCAGGTGAACGCTGAGCGCGCTCCTCCGTCTCGCTGTGACCGAAGACGGTGGTGGTGTCTGCACCGATCTGCCTCGTCCATGTTGGAGACTCGGACACGTCTGCAGAGAGACGCCGCTCCTTACTGTGGCGCTCACGGTTGTAGTTCCTGTACATGAATACAAAGAGAGTGTTTCACCATCATCAGCTCAGCGCTGAGACTGTCATAGCTCAGAGATCGTTGCTGTGTCTGTAACAGTCAGCATGGAGGTGGTTTGGGATCAAACCTCCATCACAGAGTGAATATGTTCATGTTTTTAGCTGCTCACATAGATTTTTACAGCAGTCAGCAAACTGTATGTACAGTAGTCCCACATTAGAAACCAACAGTACAGATCTATTCTTCTATGTGAAATCTCCTCATCACACTCATCATATCTGTTTCTCAGCCTGAGCCTCTTGTTTGTTTGACATAAAGAAACTGTGAGCAAAAATGTTTCAAATCAGAGCTCACGTATGCAAACTGATGTTGATTTGAATTACTCAGAAAGTTCAATAAACTCCAAGATCTTCATATTAGTCACATTTTTAACAGCTGGTCTCACAGAGGGAAATCTGAGCTTTACAAACAAGCGGTCAGCATCAAATACCAACGATGCAATAATCAGTCAGACTGCTGAACCAGAAACTGTTTGTATCTTTGTTTCTGAAACTTTTACATGAAACATTTAATGTGGAAACCAGAAAGCAGCCAGATGTTACCTGATGGATCACTGTCAGCTCCACAGCTGCTTCATGGTTACAGAAGTATCTCCCAGAGTCTGAGAGAGCAGCTCTGAGGATGATCAGAGACCCGTCAGCCTGTGAATCGTATCGTTTCTGTGGATCATTGATGTGTTTTGTCTCCGTCTCCATCAGCTGTAAGTATGTCAGCTCTGCTTCCTCCACTCTCTCTGCTCCACCTCACTTCACCCTCCACAGAGTGAGGACAGTGCAGAGCGATGAGCTGCTTCTCTTCAAGAATTTTATGGATGAAATCTGTGGAGCAATGAAATAAACGTCTGTTACCATGGATACCTTATAGTGTGGTGTTTGCTGACAGGTGAGATAAAGTCAGGAAACATGAGTTCACCTGCAGCGACGTTAGAGCCCAGAGCAGCGGCTGCTAACAGGCAGCAGCACACGTCCAGCTTCATCCTGACTGAAGTCATCAGCTCACAGGAACATGAACACACTCTGAGTGGGCTCACAACAGGAACGTCAACATGTTTCTCATCAGCTCGGCGTGTTCGTCGGTCAGTGATGATAAATGTCAGAAACATTTACACACGATCACGTGTCGGCTGCGCTCACTGTCTCTGTTTGAATGATTATAAACAGATGAAGCACTCAGGCTGTGGACGCTGCAGTCATGTGACATCAGGACTTCTTTATCTATTATTCATTAACTCAAACTGTCCAACTAGTTTCCACATTCAGGTCCCACAATTCTGAATCTTTAAGCTACAAATGTGTGAAGTTGAAAAGTTTCCTGTTGTTTTTCTAACTTCACTGCATTAAAAATAATTTAAACCTGACATGTATGTTGCTTTAACATTAAAGTCGTTTTAATGACATCATTGTGTGACTCTGGCTTGCATAACGAAGGTTTATCTCTTTTATTCTTGTATCCCTGTTTCATGTCTGCAGATGGCGTGGAGGTGACAGCACGCCGACCCAAATGCAGACAAACGGAGATGGAGCTGGAAGTTTAACAGAAGGCGAGTCTTTATGTTTGGCTGCACAAAAACACTAAAAAACAACAAGCAAAGGGGAACAACAACCTAAACTGGGAAAAGCTAAACACACTAACCCAAGAAACATAAAACAACAATCCAGAACCTGAGACCTGAAGAAACCTGAGACTGCGATACGCAGTGGACAAGACGAGACGCCGAGGAACACACACAGTAAATACAGAGGCTAACGAGGGAACACGCGACACAGCTGAACCTAACACGGGACACAGGACTGTCAAAGTAAAACAGGAAATAGACTGATATAGAAACCAGGATAACTGGACGTAACATGAAACACAGGTGAGGAACATTAACTAAACCTAAAGACTATTAATCACCAAGAATACTAAGGAATAACTAACGGAGCTGGAAGAGACGAGAGCAGCAGAAAGCCCTGAATCACAGAGTAATATAATCAAAGACATGAACAGAGAGAAGCTTCTGTGTTTGAATGTCCAGGTTCATTCATGTGTTATTAACAGACTGATGACGGTGAGACAAGAAGGAAGCTGAGCAGCTGATGAGCTGTCTGTGCTTTTTGTGAACAGCTGAAGCTTCAGCGAACACGTCTGCACACAAACATGAGTCAAACACAAAGTCAGTCAACACAAATCTACTTTTTTCCAAGTTTACTTGATTTAAATTTGAATATAATCATTGTTTTAAATGTGACTACAGGAGACGTCTGACATTTAAATGTTTAGTCATTAGTACCAAGTGAAACAGTTTAAATTTAACAGGAACATTATTCATGTGTTCATGAAATGAATAAACTGCACTCAGAAACTATCTCAGGCCAACATTTGTTACCTAACAAGCTTTTGTCTTTATAAAAATGTCTATAAAGGATTTTTATCACTTTGACCTTCAGATCAATCTACTGACTTGGAGGAAAGGTCAGAGGTCAAAGACAGTATTTTAAATCTACAGCACACTGTAGAATTTAGAATTTATTTATTTAAAAGGGACAGTGCAGTTTAACATAGTTCAAGTGTAAGACATGAAACTGATGAAACGCACATAGGTCTATAGCTACTGCTAATTTTCAACAATTGTCCCTTGTTGGGCTTAAAATCTAAATAAGAAGAAGAATCAAAGTTTTTGGCTTTTTGTCAATTTTCCACCGATGAATCATGAACCTCGAACACGTCGATGGATGGAGGACAGATTTTAAAGGATCGTTACCACGAACCCTGAAAAAGCTGCGATAGGCTCCACCCCCCACCCCAGCCACCCTGAGCTGGATAAGTGGGTGGATGTGACCGTGAGCTCTGCAACTCAGCACAGTTTGATCAGAATTTTTTAAAGATTTTTAGTGTAAGTGTTTAAAGGCAGACACACTAACAAAAACCTCCTGGGTCGATTTCATCAGCTACAGTTTTACAATAATACTCTACATATGTAGGGATGGGTACCGGTGTCTGACATAAACGGTAGTAACCAGACCGAAAAGCAGCGCACATTTCGGTGCTTTATTTTGGTGCTTTTATTTCCTGAGATGTCATACACTTTGGATTCTAGCCAATCATTTTACGTTTCTGAGGATAGTAGGCGGGGCCAGGTACGTATGTTCTTTTAGAGCAGAGCTACAGATTAAAAATGCCCAAGGCGAAGCGATCAAAAGTCTGGCTGTACTTCACAGCAAAAGATGCAAACTCAGCAGCCTGCAACAAGTGCTTTAAGCTGATACTGTGATACTGTCAAAGGAGGTAACACCTCAAATCTGATGAAACACCTGGCGACGTATAGCGTTTTTTTTTAAAAGCGAGAAATGCGCCGTGTTTGATAGCTTGCTGCGAGACCTCACTCCGTGCACATCTACTGCGGGTGTGGTGCCTGTTATCGGACCCGGAGTTAGCAACATCCCCCAAAAACCCGAAGAGTAGAGTCCTGGCCCCTAGCCCTGCCAGTGTAGCAGAAATGATGAGGATGATGATGGCAGCAGCAGCCGTTCTCCTCTGCGTGAGTAGCTTCATGTTGTTCGTGTGTAATTAACGTTGAGTAGACTAACCACATTATTACATTAATGCATGTAAGGTGAACTAGCAAACACCGTCGTAGTTACATGCGGCTGTCTTCTTGTTTGATAGAGTGAGACCATATATGCCCTGTAGCTGCAGAAAAGGCTAACATTGTTCTCTTTTTACAAAAAAAGCAGCTAAACATGAGAGGTTTTTGGACAAAGTTTGTGTTCTCCATTCTTCAAGCACCGTTTAAGCACCGGCACTGTTTCAAAAGTACCGGTTTGGCGCCGGTATCGGATAAAACCTAAACGATACCCATCCCTATACATATGTTATACACTATGTTCCCATAAACATCTGTGCTGAGTGAGATTGTTCCTGACAGCAGAACATTCAGGTGAAACTAAACTGGTCCGGCCCGCTTCTTCATGCTTTGGGTTTCTCCAGTAAGAAATACGTGTTGTCGACGGGCTGTGAAGAACCTGTGGATCATAAACATCATCAGGTGAGTGGGCTGTATGGGTAACAAACACACCTGTGCAGGTTTGGTGTATTCACAATGAGTTTATGTAAAATGAGGTGCTGATCATTAAAATTACCTTTTTTATTTCCATCACTAAACGTGGCACCAATCACAGAATACGGAGAATCTGCAGGAGGAAATGAAATTAATACAACATTTAAATTTATCACCAGAACCTCTCATTTACATGGGACTGTAAATAGTGATGGCAGCACAGGTGTTACCGCTCGTGTCTCAGTCTCAGTAAGAGTTCACATCATTTTTATTTGACACACATCACTCTCTTCAGGGCTCGCAAAATCGCTAGCCCGACGTCCCGGGGCAGCGAATTTTCCAGTCGGGCTACCAAAATCCATCTCAGCCCTGCCCGTCGGGCTATCATAGGAAGGACAAATATATGTCATTGCTTTTGCATTCTATCGGAAATGTAGCTGGGTAATTGTGTCATTGGCATCGATGAGCCTCTGTCAATATGTGACATATTGAAATCGCGTTTGAATTTGCGCTTGTTTTTTGCTTTCACTTTGCGATCGCGTGAACTGTGTGTAGAGAGCGGCAGCACTGATTGGTGAGTCACAGATTAATTGCGCACCAATTCCTCTGACATCGTCTTATCACTCATTAGCTTACTATTCAAACGTGACAAGTGAAATCTCCCACAGCAAGCTTAAACATGTGAGAGGTTGATTGCGCAGAGAATCGCTGACCGTTATGTGAGTGCGTGTGTAAAAGCAGCAGGATTTATATTTTAGTTCTGCAGAGCCAAATAAGACAAGTCAGGGTGAAGAAGTGACAGCCAAAGAAAAGCCGACCACAAAACGGAAAAGTTATGACAAATCAGACTATGAGGCAAAAAGAAAGCTCAGCTTTTTTGGTTTCATGGACAAAAGAATTTCTGTGGCTGGAATATGACGAGATTACATAAGATTTTCTGGAGAAAATCTTATGTACAGACATTTGTTTAGAACTCTTAAAGCTGTCGAAGAAGCTCCTTTAAGCAATTGCTTTGGTGTTCCTCCACCTCCAAAGAAATGTCAGAAGGAGTCCGAACCGCAAAAGAAGCGCGTATTCTCGGAAAAGTGGTTGCAGGAGGTGAGCTGGCTTCAAACAAATGATGAACGCACAGAGATGTGGTGCAGAATATGCTGTGAAAATCCCACTCTAGCGGACAAAAACAGCCTTTTATATGTACGCAAACGCGCGTTGCAACTTCTTATCTGGTGCGCATCTTTTATTTTGACAGCAAATGCGCACCTGCGGACCACTTATGTGCACCCCTGTAAATAACAATGTTCTGCCGGGTGTGTTCTTGGTTTTCCCTCGATTTCTGAGTCGACAAGCGCCTTTGTTACTGGGACCAGTAATTTTAAGAAAGACCCCCATTAGAAATGCAAGAAATGCATTATTGCTCAGTCTGCAGTATCTTTCCCAGAACAAACACCAATTGCAAAGAACATACTAAAAATAAACCTGAAAAATCTGTTTAGAACAGCGTGCTATGTTGCAAAGAGTGAACTACCATTGGCAAAATTTAGCAGTCTTTGCAAACTTAAAAAAAAATGTCCTAGATCTTGGTTCCCCTTATCTCTTACCCGTGACTTCAGTGGAAATTTCAAATTCAGGACCTGACACCAACTGATTCACACAGTTCTTGCAAGTTCATGGACATTTCTGTTCAATTAGAACCAAGTATTTGAGTTGATGATTGTAATTTTTATACAATGTTGTAATTTGTGTTTCAACAATTTTTTGATTCATGTTTTGTTTCCGTTACAATATTATACTTTAATGTATAATATTGTAATGGAAACAAAACAGGAAAAAAAAAAACATCAATCAAAAAATTGCTCTCTTTTTTATTCGGGCTACTTAAATTTATTTTGGGCTACCACAAACTGAAGAGTGCCTGCCCGAAGGGCTACCAGGGATTTTGAAATTTTGCGAGCACCTGCTCTTGTTTTACTGTTGATGAGCCTCAAACTTTGTAAAGTTATCCAAATGGACTGATTCTTATACAGCACTTTGGGGGATCAAACCACCGACCTCCTACTCAGCAGATGACCTGCTCTACCTCCTGAGCTACAGCCAACCCAAACTTCCCAACTTCTTTCGGCTTAATTACAGAATGAACTAAAAGACAACAATAGAGTAAAAATAATAATATAAAAAACAGCTACGATCAGCTTTACAAGATTTCAGTGCAGTTTTCAGTTTAAAATATTATCTACAAAACATCTAATGATGGAAACAAAAGGAGGGGAAATCATTTACTTGGCTGCTCCATCAGGCAGTGTGCAGGTCGTAGTCGAGCTCCTGAGAACAAACACTGGATTAACTATCAGCTCAATACTACAAGCAGCTACGATGATGAGTGTGTAGATCAGCCTCAGTCACAGCTGCTTCACTCTCACGTCTCACCATTTATAAGATGAAGTTCTGCTGCAGCTGGTATCTCATCATAGACGTGGAGCTGTTTGTCAGTCCCTGCAGACACATCAGAGTCAGTTCGTCCATTAAAGTTTAAAACACGCTGCCTGTGATGACGTCTAGCTGTGAAAATGAAAGTGAAGCTAAACTGGACTGTGGCTGCTTATGAAGCTTTTACTGTTAATCTGAGTTTAGGAAATACTGACAACTGATCTTTCACCTGAAATACTTACAGTGACCAACCTGCTCTCACCTCCAACGTGTCAGAACACAGGCTGGTCTTTGCTGTTTGCACCAGGATAAAGTCCACAGAATGTAAAATCAGCAGTGAGGCAGAATAAAATCATTTTAGGTTTGGAGTTAACAGTAATATCATATAAGTTCTGTATACTCATTCAAAATTAAAGATTAAAGATTTATTTGTAGAAAAGAAACTGTAACCTTTGAACTTGTGTTAGCTTTATTGTTAGCTAAGCTGCTAACAGCAGACCCTAATTTATTTTATTTTATTACTTTATTCACATCTTCACTCACAGAGGTGAACACGCAGTAGTAAAACATCCTGTAAATGAAATTTAGAGCACAGCTGACTGAACTGCATTAGCTCAGGTGGCTAATGTGTCAGCATGACCTTTGAGCTGAGCTGACAGGCAGACAGCAGCCCACCGGCACCATCGCACTAACAGATGTTTCAAAAGAACCGAGTGAAGGAGGCTAAACTAGAGCACAGCAGATATGTGAGAATGATCCGACTAACGTGTTTAAACCAATGAATAAATCATGTAAACCACAGATTCTGGTCATGTTTCACTTTACTCACCTCGTCTGTTGGACCTGCATCTCCAAATGAAGTAGACAGTGATGAGGATGAGGGTGGAGAGAAGAAGAAGACCAGTTCCAATCAGGAAACTCTGCACTGGAAAAGCTGGACAAGGTCAGAGTGATGAACATGGATCATGCATCACATACATGGACTCTGTAATATTTAATATATAAACACATCAGTGTTCTCTAAATGTCATTTATATTACAGGCCAGAAGAGATGAACATGTTTACAGTTAAATCTGTGAAACTGCACTCCTTAGATTCTTTGATGCAATCATACCTGATGGAGCCTCAGTGGGTGATGCAGGTGTTACTGATGCTTTATGAGTTGTAGCAGTAGTTGGTGTTGTTGTTGTTGTTGTTGGTGTTGTTGTTGTTGTCTTATTTTCTTGAGTACCGAAAAAAGAAAATATAGATACATAGAAATTAACAGCTTAAAAATCAACAGTTGAACTTTAAATATGCGAGTTGGTTTAAAACAAACTCCACATTAAAAAAAACACAAAATCTAAAACTAAAAGTAAAAAACTGAACTGAAGAATTTTACATAATATTTTGTGATTTTTAAACAATGATGGGATGCTGTCTGACTGATGCTGTCATGGAAACGTTGTGTTGAAGGTTGACCTTTATGACTTTACTGATTCATCCTCACAAAGTATTTATAACCAGTTATGACACAGAGGCTGGGTGTGGTGTGGACAGCCCAGTTTGAAACACAGATGTGTCAGTGAGTTACAAACAACATAAGATTCTGACAAATGAAGTAGACAGACAGACAGAACGAAAGACGTGTTCTTTATTGTCATTAACATGTTGAAAGCATGAAAAAAGGACGTTTGTTTCCCAGGACAGCACTAATAATATTAATGCTCGAGCTTTGTGAACGTCCTAGAATGACTGATACTCGCCCACAGTCAGCATCTTTGTGCTGTAGTTTGTAATAATCTCATCACATCTGAAGGTCATTAAGATATTTCTGCTCTATCAAAAACTTCCAGCTTGTCTGATGAAGAATTTGCTTCTTAGTCACAATTTAAATGGAAACATCTGCTGTTTGTGTTTTAGATTTGTAGTTCATCTGTGATAGAAGCTGTGAATGCATTTTATTAAATTAGACAGAATTTAATGGGGACACTACTCGGCCTCCATGCTCAGTGTGAGTCCACATTTAGGTAAAACACTGACACCACTCTCATGTCTGTATGGTAGGAATAATCCAGCAGGAAGATTTTCTTAGATTAAAGTTTGTTGGAAACTCTACAAAAACCTTTCTGTGTTATTTTTGGGTTCATGTGTCTCACCTCTGTCAGATCTCTGTCCTTTGGTCACATTCAGATAAACAGCTGGTTTTCCATCACAGTAGTACAGTCCAGAGTCAGCAGGCTCAGCTTCTCTTATACTTAATGTTTTGTCCTCAGTGGAAACAGAAATCCTTCCTTCATTTATTTCTCCAGAGTCTCGTCTCCATGTGGGAACAGCTGATCCTCCAACATCATGAGAACAGTTCAGAGTGATGCTGCTCCTCTCTGCAACACTCACTATTTTAGTTCCTGTGAATATTAATAACATTTATCATTAAAGTGATTCTTTCCAACAGGCCACGTGCTGATTGGTTTAAAGGTGGATGTCAACAGGAAAGAGGAGGACAGGGAGCACAGAGAGGGCTGCAGCCGACAGCTTTCAGTGTTTCTTTGCAAATCTCTTTTTAATTAGCATTTTTTTTTTTTGACAAACAAATGTGCTTAAAGGAAATTTTATAGTAAACATAGAAAATAAAGACAAAAGGAGGCAGTGGAGGAGTTACAGTGAGTAGGAGATTAGTTAGAGTTCAATTATAAAATAAAATAAAATAAAATAAGATTCCTATGTGATACCAAAACCTTCATGTTAAAAATTTGTAAATATTAGGACATTTGTCCAATAAAGCACAGTAATGTCTGTTTCCGCTGCTGAACCCATCATACAGCTCGTATACAGGTTTAAAGATAAAGCGTGCATATACTGATAAAGTTACATCCATGAAAATCCAAAGAGGAATACTTGTTGTTATTATTATACATTTCAGATCAGAGCTGATTCTCAGAGAGTAAAGTCATTTCTTGCATCAGAAATAATAAACATAAACAAAATCCTCTCTTTTAAACTTATCATCAATATTTCCTAAAGATAATGCAGTCCTCAGGAACCTTGTAACCTAAAACCCTTTGTATAGTATCACCCACTGTTTTCCAGAATGAGTGAATTTTAGAGTAAGACCAGAAGATGTGAGAGTGGTTAGCTAATATTTCACCACAGTTTCTCCAACAGGGCTGCTGTATGCACAACTGCTTACTCTTTTTTTTTTTTTTGGTCTGTCCCGTTTGGATCTTTAGCCATCAGAATTGTTGTCTGGAGGTCCAGAAAGATGCCAAGTGGATTTACTTTACCAATTGGATCATCATGGCCTTGCCATATTGGTCCATTTGATTGACCTTTATTATAATTATGTATTTATTTTATTTTGTTTTCGGTTGTTACAGATGGGACAGACATGACGGGGATAGGACAGGGAGAAAGAAAGAAAGAAAGAAAGAAAGAAAGAGAGGGAGAGAAAGAAAAATAGAGGGGAGAAGAGATGGTGAGAAAGGAGGGAAGAAAGAAAAAAGAAAAACATACAAAACACCTGGATCACCTGTATGGAAAACAAACAGACGAGAAAACAAACAACAAAGAGCAACATAATAAATACAAAACCATCACAATAAACTAGCTAACAGTAGATAACAGTAGATACTAAATATTACATGTTGTTGTGCAGCACGCAAGATCGACAGCGCACAATGTGCTTTGAGGTAGCAGCCAAGAAAGGTGTAGTTTGTGTCTGTGCACACCTGTGTGTACACCTGTGTGGATCAGCATGCTTGTATTCAAAAGGTTTCTCCATGTAATGACTGCTTACTCCTAATGTGAGGAGTGATAAAAAACCTAATAAGGCATTTCCAATTAAATTCCCACCACTGTAGGGAAATTGTAGATGTTTGAAGTGAACCACATATCTGGTACCATATTTCATCTGTAATTGATAGTTTTAGTTCCTGTTCCCATTTTGTCTTTACATATAATGAAGTAAATCTTTGTTTCCTCATCAAATTGAGGGAACAAAGATTTACCTCATTATATGTAATATAATGAGTATAACATATAACACATATTAAAACATATAATATGTTTTGACGTAACATATCAGTTAAGGTATTTTCTCCTAACAGTGTCTGGACATTATAGTCCGTGCTATCTTGTGTCTCAATCTGTTTCCACTTTGCAGTGTATAAATTATCACACCATAGGCATAAAGGGCGTAAAATTAGCCAAAGCCCCCCTTTGTCCTTTGGCAACTGCAGAGTGGAGACGCGTATTCTTGCCTTTTTGCGTCCCCATATGAATCTCATCATTTTATCCCAGAGCTCAAACTGTTGAGATGGAATTTCAACCGGCAGTGCCTGAAAAATGTACAGCAGCTGTGGCATTATATTCATTTTTATCACATTTATTCTGCTGCTGAAGTCCAACGGGTATGTTGACCACCTCTCCAAGTCTTTTCTAACAACATCCATGATCGGAAAATAATTTGAAGTGTACAATGAATCTGGACTTCTTGTTACAAAGACTCCCAAATATTTGATTTTTTTAGTTTTCCAATTGATATTAAGGTATTCTTTAATTTCTTTACTCAGCACATAACTGAAGTGAATCATTTGTGTTTTTGTGATATTCAGTTTCTATCCAGAGCATTCATGAAATTCTGCTGCTACTTCCAAAAGCTTAGGAAGGGATGTGTTCAAGTCCCTCAGATACAAAATTACATTGTCCGCAAATAATCCTGCTTTATGTTCCCTTTCTCCTATAAAGACACCTTTTATTACCTTGTATTGCTTGAGCCAGAGGTTCAATATATAATGCAAAAAGTATGGGACTTAATCCACATCCCTGCCTTGTTCCGTGATGCAGGCTGAAGCGTGCTGATAGGGATCTGTTTATTTTAAGTCTAGCTCTGGTGATACACTGCCCTTATCAATTTTATTGAGTCTTGAGTGAAACCAAATCTTTCTAAAGTCTGATACAAGAATTCCCACCCAACCCTGTCAAAAGCCTTTTTGGCATCCAAACTAATAAGAGCTGCATCCCATTTATTACTATCATATTTTGTGAAGTATGTGCAGTGTCCTCCTCATATTGTCCTGTGTTTGCCTCCCTGGAATGAATCCACATTGGTCGTCCTCAGTTAGCTCGTTAATGAATAGTTCAGTTTGTTTAGCTATAATTGAAGTATACAATTTATAATCTACATTTAGGATGGATATTGGTCTATAATTTGCACAGTTACCTCTATCTTTTCCTTCCTTGGGGCTCAAAGACACAATAGCATCGCTCCAGGACGGGGGTATCTGGCCATTCTTTATTATCCAGTTCAGAGTTCTTAGCAGGACAGGGTTTAGCTTCTCCCGAAATACCTTACACCATTCCTCGGGGAACCCGTCACTGCCTGGGGTTGTGTTGGTTTTCAGTCTGCTGATTGCCTTATTCAGTTCTTCTACTGTGATTTCCTTAGTAAGTACTTTGTTTTGGTTTTTCCTGATGCTAGGTGGATCTAGTGAGTAGAGAACATTTCTTATTGATTGTACATCTACATTTCCTTCTTGCTGATAGAGTTTTTGGTAGTAATTGTTGAAAATCTTTTCTATTTCTTCCGGTTTAGTTTCCAACTCTTGAGTTATAGGGTTTCTAACTTTGTGTATTGCTGTATCTATCTGCTGTTTTCGCAGTCTGCGAGCTAATAATTTGGTAGATTTAGGGCCGAGTTCGTAGGAATTTTGCTTCACATATCTTGCCATTCTTTTCATTTCCTGATTCAATAAATTTTGTATTTGTATTTTAAGCTCTAAATATTTGTTTCTGTATCATGAGGTCCTTTTTCAGTCCTGAAAATTTGTTCCAACTCTTTTAAATTTTTTGTCTGCTGATTATACTTTTCAATTCTTTTTTTTTTTTTAACAAAAGAAGCTTTTGCTATCAAGCTTCCCCGCAGAACAGCTTTCATTGAATCCCAAAGAATTAGAGGGTTCACTTCTCTGTTGTTCTCTTTAATGAATGAATCTATTTCTCCTTTAATATCAGTTGTAATGGTTTCATTATTGAGAAGCCCTACATTAAGGCGCCAAACTGTGTTCCTTGTGAGTCCAACTGAATTGTCAGAAAAATTGTGTTATGATCTGAGACATCCGCTACCCCGATTTTACAGTCTAACACTCTGTGACATTCTTCCTTTTGCATTAAAAAATAATCAGTTCGGGTGTGCACAGAGTGCAGAATTGAGTAATGTGTGTAGTCCCTTTGTGAAGGGTGCAGTAATCTCCAGACATCCACCAGTCCCATTTCCTCAAGTGTTAAGTTTAAGTGTCTGTTTATATGTGTTTTGTATCTAGTTTGACTAGTTGTGTCCAAATTATAATTCAGTATTACATTGAAATTCCCTCTGCCTCGAGATTAAGTCAAAGAGATCTTTAAAGAATGATTTGGGCTATTGGGTGGTGCATATATACAGACAAGAGTCAAAATACTATTTAAAGTTTTGCCCTTCACAATGATGTACCGTCCTTCTTTATCTTTTACTTCTTTAAAGAGGTCAAACGACAAATTGTTCGCCATAAGAATGGCCACCCCTCTTTTATGGCTGTTGATATGGGAGCTATAATATGTTTTTCTATGTCCAAATTTCTTTAATTCTTTGTTCTCTTGTGGTGACAAAATAAATCTGCAATCTTTCTGCAGGAAAATGAGTTTCCTGCAGAAAGATTGTATTCTTTTTAAATTTTTGTTAGTACTCTGGCTCTTTTGATTGGATTTCCCAGGCCGTTAACATTAAGCAACATTATTTCCAGACTTTGTGACATAATATACTGTTGCGGAAAAAAAAGATCCTCCTCTCACCTCCAAGACAAACGAAACCTAAACCAAAACGCGGTAGAACAAATAGATGAACAATTAAAGAAAACCGTAGAATCCAAAGCTTGAGCAACACTGCAGTATGACTCCCAATGTGAGATAATGAGACACCCCCACACAAGAAGTGAGGGCCCGATCTGAGTCACACTCGTCCTATCTTAAGTT
The DNA here is from genome assembly GCF_001858045.2 of Oreochromis niloticus. Taxonomy (NCBI): domain Eukaryota; kingdom Metazoa; phylum Chordata; class Actinopteri; order Cichliformes; family Cichlidae; genus Oreochromis; species Oreochromis niloticus. The sequence continues at coordinate 292,950 of NC_031985.2, forward strand.
GTTGGCTACCTCAAAGTAGAGTGATTATATACAGCTTTTATTGTTTTAACTCTGTTTCACTTCATCCATTTCTAACAACAGCACAGACACAGTCAGGAGTACCCACACAGTATATTTGTGCACTGCCCCCTGGTGGCAGCACACAGCTACTACAGGCTGTGTGAGTCGGCACTTGAAGCAGGAAGTCTGCGCTCTGACTCGATAACCACGGTGGTGATACCGGTTATCTCTGCTGGGGTTTTAGGTTTTTCATGTCAAAGCAAAGACAGAATGACATCGTCAACATAAAGTGGATCACTGCACAAAAACCCAAACTAAAATGCTTCAGTCTGATCAGCTAAAGTTCAAATACACTGTGGTTTGAGTTTATAGAGAGCAGAGATAAGACTTTTATTATTATGTAGCTGCTCACAGCTGCTCACTGCTTACTGCAGTATGTGATGTGTACAGATGAAGAACACTACAGTTATTATTTTACATAGAAACTCATCTACAGTAACAGGAAGCACATGTGACAAAACAAAGCTGGAACTAAAGTTAAAAACACGTCTGAAATGCAGCTTTTCATTATCACTGAATTTGTTTGAGTCAATTTTTATTTTTTTATGGAAGACGCATGATTTTTAAATAGGAAACAGGTCAACTGTTGAAATGTTTGATGTTACCTGATGGGATCACTGTCAGCTCCACAGCTGCTTCATGGTTACAGAAGTATCTGCCAGAGTCTGAGACAGAAGCTCTGACGATGATCAGAGATCGATCAGCCAGTGAACTGTATCGTTTCTGTGAATCATTGATGTGTTTTATATTTCCGTCTCCATCAGCTGTAAGTATGTCAGCTCTGCTTCCTCCACTCTCTCTGCTCCACCTCACTTTACCCTCCACAGAGTGAGGACAGCGCAGAGTGAGCTGTGTCCCCTCCTTAAATACTTCATGGGTTAAACCTGCAAAAACAAACAGAGTTTGTCAGAATCCCATAAACCTTCAGATGCTTTGGACACATCGTAACATAACATTTGAATTTTATCCTCATGTAAGTAACTGGAGACTTTCTCAATGTTTTGCTTTTTTAAATCAAGTTTTGACCCGAAAGTTTCTTAAAATTAAACTTTGATAGAAATCAGGAAGAATAACGATGCTCTAAATCATCCAAGTCTCAGAATAAGCTCAAAGAGTCTCACCAGCAGTGACATTAGAGCCCAGAGTGCAGACTAACAGGCAGCAGAAGATGTTCACCTTCATCCTGACACAGTGGGAAGTGTCTGAATAGTTCCTGTGTGATCTGAGAACAGGAACTCAGCCTCTGTGAACACGCCTGTTCTTCCTGCTGCTCACTTCTTGTGGTTAATTAATCCAGATGCTCCTTTTATAGTCTGGAGTGTGACGTAATTTAAATTCTGACAGTTTTGTCTTATTGACTGACACAGATATAAGATGATGTAGTCGTAGGCGGAGGTAGAAGGATCCAGGGTGGGGTGGGGGGTGGTGGGGGTCTGATCTCCTGTCTTACTGTAGAAACCAGATCAGTTACATCAGTGAGTTTTTGCCACGCAGCGCTGTGAGGATCAAACGTGATATTAAAATAATAATCAAATAACAACTTTGGTTTGTTTTATATCATGTAGCCAGTGAGGCAGGGATCACTGACACTGGATAATCTGATGGCTGAAGGAGGGCTGCGTGTGTATACAAAGGTCAGCAGTGTGTCTAAGCTGCGTTTACATATTTAATAATATGACCCGCCCATGCACTGGTTAAATGACTGTCTGTGAGGGACAGCCAATAAGAAGAGAGTTGTTTTAAAGGAGAAAGAGAGCGAAGCGTGGGATGAAAGACGATCAGACGATGACCAGCAGAGACTGATGATCAGAGTGATGATGTCAGAGCTGAGTGTGGGAAAGCAGAAGTGATGAAGAGTTCAGCAGCACAAACACCAAAATCCACGGGAACATGAGGGAGCACAGATCTTATCCAAGTGACACAAAAAGCTTAATGTGGCATTTTTGTAAACTGTGAATCATCAACGCTCTCGTAGTCGAGCCCAACAATGAAAATGATTTTATGCTGTAAAGCTGCTTTTGAGTTTCATGTCTGGCTTTCTGAGTCCTGCGTTCGGGTCCGACCCCGACAGCCGAGCCTGACCCAAAGTTTAATATACTCAGTGTAAAAGTGAGAGAGCACACACAATGATTTCTCAACAGCTGTCTGTGAACTTTGGAAGTGTCAAACTGATGACACACTGAGAGGAAGCAGAGTGTTATCAGCTGTAAACCTGTGGTTTTATCCAGGACTGCAGCAAGAAAACAACCACAGCACAGAGGTCACAGAGGTCACTGAGGTCAGCGTCCTGGTGCTGGAAACTAAACAGGTTTATGTTTTTAAAGCTGCATGCTTCCGTGTGTGTGTGTGTGTGTGTGTGTGTGTGTGTGTGTGTGTCAGAAATCAAACTGTGAGGCGCTGAAGGACACTCAGACCAGTCACTGATTCTCATATTGATGAGTGTGGCTGCATTTCCTCCTGTGTCCCACTGCACTTCCTGCTTTATTTTGAAGGGTAATTTCCTGCTCAGCATGATGCTGCTTTGTCAGCTGCTGCCTGTGTCTCATGATTCTGCAACACAGACCTCGGCTGTATCCCAATTCAGGGTCTGCAGCCTTAACGGTCCACAAGGGCCGCGTACTCAAAGACCGAGAAGGCCGGAAGTGAGAGGCTTGTGAAATGGGACGGTCTAGCCTCCGTCGTGCTGCCCAGGTTGCCTAGCAACCATGATACTAACAACTGGAAACATTTCATACAGCTTTGTTTGACAGAAATGAAGGAGAAAATGTTTTTGTTCATTTGTTTGTTTGTTTCTACACGAGCTTTGATTTGATAAGTATCTGAGGCTGAGACCACAGGACTGTGAAATAGGGATGGGTATCGAAACCCGGTTCTTGTTGAGAGCCGGTTCCCACTGTTTCAATTCCTTGGAATTGTTTTCCATTTTTGCAAACGATTCCCTTATCGATTCCAGTCGCCCCGAATGACGTCACCACGTTGCGGAGCGTCATTTACCTGGCAGGGCGCCTAAGCGGCTCAAACGCTCAAAAGTTTGGTTACACTTTACGAGAACGGATGACAACAGGGCAACTTGCAATACTTGCAAAGTAGATATTTCATTAAAGGGAGGAAACACTACGAATATGCAAAAGCATTTGCTCACAAAACACGCGATGAACTTAAATGAATGTCGTGTTTTTAATTCCGCTCCGGACTCGTGAATCTCAACCCAGCAGCAGCGGTAACGTTTGCACGTCCTCTCCCGTTAATGCGGCAGGTAAATAATCAGCTAACAGTGCATATTATGTTAGCGCGATCTGCCTTATTACAAAACCTGCCATTACTGTGCATTTAGGTGACCGTGATGAGACAGACAGAGTCTGGCTGGCAGTTCTCGCTGCAGTCTACCGGTAGCGTCTCCTTTCAGGCCAGGATAGACGAATGTCACCGAGCAGTGACTAAGTTTGTGGTCAGCAGATGCCCCCGATTTTCGGTAAGTGAATGTGTTTAATTGTAGGCAGGGACATTACTGGATATTCTTGTGTAATTGCTACAGAATAATTTATGTTATACTTTGTTATTGCTACAGAAGAATATTTATTTTATTATTTTACATTTACAATTTTCCCCGGGGACCCTGTGACACCCCATTGAAGAGCCGTAGGCTGTGGATCTCTTAAGATCTCACTGTTGGGTTTGTAAGGCCATGTTACTCCTAAATTTCTATCTTGTTCAAAGAGAAGATATAAAACAAAGTTCTAAGCTAATCGACCTTAGTGTTCTCCTTTTTAAAAACAAGAATCGATAAGAGAATCGAAAATGGAATCGTGAAAATCTTATCAATACCCATCCCTGCTGTTAAATCATGACTGTTGGGCTTCATTTCTGTACTGAACAGTCATTTTAAGATTAGTTAGTAAATAACAATTAGCTAATGTTGTTCATGAGACTAAAGTCATCTCACTGTGGTAATGTAAATATAATGTGGCCAATATTATAGTTATTATTTCAATCATTATTAGTTATTACAGCAGTGAGTTTGAACTCTGTTTCAAATACTGAGCTTCAGTAAAGATTCAGGCTGCAGTTATTTATATTTCCTGTCACCTTAAATCTTCACTCAAAGACAGGTTTCTTTGACACTGTATATTTAACTGTATTATATATAAGAGACAAATATTGTTCTTTTAATATGTTGGCATTACTAAATTTCTCTCAGTGCTGACTTTAAATATCCATAAAATCATCACATTCTCTGTGAGATTAAGGTCGACTATTGAACGGTATGCTGTCCTCGCCCTGAGTTTCTTAGTTTCACCAGCTAGACAGCGAGATAACGATGCTCCAAAAACCAGACTTATTTTCCTTTTTGCGCTGATTTATTGAAGAATGGCCTCTGACCATTGCCTTCTCTTTGACCATCGTAAAACTGAAAGTACAAAATACTGTATTAGCTAACTAACATTGTAAACTAGCTTGTTACACTCTTACTGCAAGCTAACAAGATAAACTTTCAAATGTACAAATTATCGTACCATTTTTACACAAAACAAAAGATAATAATTATTTTATCGACACTCATACTTACAGACATATCTTGTCCAAGGCAACAACATTTTAAGGTCCGTATCAGCTTAGAACAATAACATTACGGCATCACTTTCCGCCATCTTTGATTTCTTCTTCACGTTCTCATTTTTTCCCTTCCTAAAGTAACCAAACCCATATTACAAAGCAGCCACTAGAGGGAGCTCTAGGGCAGTTTACAACTATAATATCCAGTTTAAGTTATTAAAGGCAGAACACTCCCCGCCTGGTACAATACAATTGTGCCACTACAACAAACTTTTCTAATAAACATTTAGAACAGTTTACGGCTATTACAAACACACTTATTTATCACTTGATAAAAGCAAAACCATATCAGTGATGGGTCTCAAAAACACTTTTTCACTTCCATCTTTCACAGTCTTTACTTCTGCTTTTCGAACCTTATTGTCCTTGCTCTCAAATGTTTTTACAACTTTTCCCATGCACCAGTCATTTCTGTGTGCGAGAGCATCTTTCAATAACACAACATCACCAACTCTTATGTTTGTTTTCTCATCAGTCCATTTTCTCCTTTGCTGTAGTGTTGAAAGATATTCACTTTTCCATTGTTTCCAAAAAGAGTCAGCCAAACACTGTACTTGCTTCCATTGCTTTGAGTAGAGGTCTGGCGGTCCAAAGCTTTCTGTTGGTGCAGATAATGCATTGACCTTTTGTGTAAGGAGCATTGCTGGAGTGAGAAGGTTTGGTTTGTCTGGATCTGTTGAGACTGGTACAAGTGGTCTTGCATTCATTATTGCCATTACTTCTGCCATGAATGTACTTAACACTTCATGCGTTAGTTGGACATGTACGGCTTTCAACAGAATACCATCTAGGATGCGCCTTGCAACTCCAATAAGTCTCTCCCACGATCCACCCATGTGTGACGAGTGTGGAGGATTAAACAGCCATGTGCATCCTTTTTCTTGCAGGTATAAGTTTAGTTCTGTGTCCTTGTGATCAATTTGCAACTCATTGCATGCTCCAACAAAATTTGTACCTCTATCAGATCTGAGTATCTGAGCAGGTCCACGGATGCAGAAAAATCTCCTTAAGGCATTGATGAAGCTGGATGTTGACATTGATTCAATGAGCTCAATGTGCACAGCTCTCGTGGACATGCAGGTGAAAAGCACAGCCCAGCGTTTACTGTCTGCACTTCCTCCTCTGGTGCGACGTGTGGTGACCGTCCAGGGTCCAAAGACATCCAGTCCTACACTAGTGAACGGTGGCATTGGTGTCAGCCTGTCCACGGGTAAATCTGCCATCTTTTGGGTCTGAAGTCGTCCTCGAAGCTTCACCATCAAGAGCTCTCAGATATGCCACTGCTCCTACGGCCATGGTGGAGGCATCTGAAAATATGCACAGTTCTTTTTTCACAGCAATGGCCTGGGAGAATGGGAGGTAGCACCTCGGTATCTGTAGCCGCTCAAGATCCTTCAATGAGCTTCTCCATTTGCTCCATTCATCTTCTCTTTCTGCAGGAAGTGATTCATCCCAGTCCTTTTGCTCTGAGGTCAATTCACGGAGAAGAACTTTTCCCTGCATTGTGATGGGTGACACGAAACCCAGCGGGTCATACCGACTGTTAACAGTGGCCAAGACACCTCTCCTGGTGAACGGCTTTTGTTCAGTGGTGACGTGAAAGGTAAAACAGTCATTTTTAAGATTCCACAGTACCCCCAAGCTCCTTTGCAGGGGTATGTCGTCCAACTCTAAATCCAAGTCTTTTAGATCCTTGGCTCTCTCAGCAGCAGGAAACGCTTCCACTACTTTGTGGTCATTAGAGGCTATTTTATGTAGCCTTAAGTTTGACTGTGCCAGCATCTTTTGAGCGCTTGTGAGTGTCTCAACAGCTTCTTCCACTGTTGCTGTGGATGCGAGACCATCATCAACATAAAAATGTCTCATTACAAACTGCTTTGCATCATGTCCGTGCTCTTCTTCTCCCTCGACTGCAGCACGCCTCATACAATAAATAGCCACAGCTGGGGAAGGGCTATTCCCAAAAACATGAACCCTCATTCTATAGTCACAAATACCTTGGTCGGGATCATTATCTTCATACCAAAGGAATCTCAGATAATCCCTATGATCCTCTCTCACTTCAAAACAATAAAACATTTGTTGCACATCAGCTGAAAATGCTACAGGCTCTTTCCTAAAACGCATAAGGACACCTAGTAGTGTGTTATTTAGGTCGGGTCCACTTAATAAGACTTTGTTAAGGGACTGTCCTTCAAATTCTGCACTTGAGTCAAAGACTACTCTCAGCTGATTAGGTTTTTGTGGGTGGTATACACCGAAGGATGGCAAGTACCAATGTTCTTTGTTTGAGTCCAAAGGTGGAGCGACTTCTGCATGGTCATTGTCCAGCATGTTTTGAATGAATTCGATATATTGTCTTTTCATTTCAGGGTTCCGGTCCAGTGTCTTTCTGAGAGATTGGAGGCGCTTGAATGCTTGCTCTCTGTTACTCGGAAGCTTTGGTCTTGGAGAGCGGAATGGCAAAGGCGCCACCCAGCTGTTACATTCGTTTTGATATACCTCCTTCTCCATGATGTCAATGAAGTCTTTGTCCTCTACTGACAGTGCTGGTTTGTCATCTTCCTTTGTCCTGTCAAAAACAGTTTCTCCCAGTTGATTGGTGTTTGTGTTTCCCCTGTCCTTTTTGGGGTTAGGTGTGGTGTTTAACTGGTCTTTGATTTGAAACGTGTTAGGACATGGGCAGAGGTAAGAAGCACGGCCATTCTGAAGAATATGTGTTTTGAGAACACTCACATTAGGGGGCTTATGCGTCTTCCCCATGCAGGCTTCCCCAACTATAACCCAGCCTAAATCCAAACGCTGTGCATAAGGCGTATTGTGTGGCCCATTGATTCTCTCTCTGACTTTGTGTACCTGTATAATGTCTCTTCCCAAAAGCAACAGAATAGGTACTTGTTCTTCTACAGGAGGTACTTTTTCAGCTATCTTCTGTAAGTGTGGGAACTTCATGGCCACTTGTGGAGAGGGAATCTCTCTCCTGTCATCTGGAATCATGTCACATTCAATCAGGTTTGGGAGTGGGAGCTTCACTTTACCATCCATTGACTCAATCATGAAGTTTACTGCTGTTCTGCTGACATTATCTGACAGTCCTGAGCATGTTCTGAGCTTGTAAGTCTCTGAGTGTGTCTTAATATTAAAGAGCTCAAAAAACTGAGACTTAGCTAGTGACTTGTTACTTTGTTCATCAAGCACTGCATACATCTTTCTAGCCCGTTCTTTTTCGCCTTCTGGATAGACTAACACAGGACTTATTTTTGAGCATGAATGTGGGCTATCTGCATCACCACAGACTTCTGTGCATTTGGAAACAACTGAGGCAATTGCACTATCCTGTGTCTCCCCGCCATCATCTTTATCAGCTTCAGAGCTCTCAGCTGGCGCAGGGGGTGGACCTGGATGTAGCACTGCTAAATGCCTGTCGCTACCACAGTCCATGCATTTTATTTGAGCCCTGCAGTCTCTTGCTAGATGTTGAGTAGAGCCACAGCATTTAAAACAGATTCTGTTCTCTTTTAAAAATGACTTGCGCTCATCTATGGGCTTTGCTCTAAAACTCTTGCACTTTTTAAGAGGGTGAGGCTTCTTATGTATTGGGCATACCTTGTCAGGGCTTTCTATTGGCTTGCTGTAACTATTTTGAGGTGAACTAGTGTCTGTAGGAATGTCCGTTTTGTGTACACTAATCACTTGCCTGTTACTGCCTCTGAAGCTTTTCTCCTTCTTGAAGCTTGTGTCGGCAGGAGGTGTGATGACAAAGCTTGGGTCGTTTCTTATTTTGCCTTGTTGTCTTACAAACTTTGAAAAGACACTGAAAGGGGGGAAAGAAACTTTATGTTCTTCTTTGTACTTTGCTCCTGCTGCAATCCATTTTTCCTGCAGTCCATAGGGTAACTTTTCCACAATGGGGTTGACTCCGCGAGCTGTGTCCAAATATGAGAGGCCTGGTAGGTATCCTCCATCTTTTGCACATTCTATTTCCTGCAGAACATCACCCAGCTCTCTTAACTTTGTGTTGTCTCTGTTGTTTAGTTTGGGAAACTGTTCAATCTTTTTTAACAGTGCATTTTCTACCACTTCTGGAGATCCATAACATTCCTCGAGTCTTTGCCACACAAGGTTGAGAGCTGCAGCTGGATTAAAGACATGGACTGATCGGATTCTTTTGGCCTGCTGACCAGACTCAACTCCAAGCCATTTGACCATTAAATCTAGCTCCTCTTGAGCTGTAACATGCAAGTCTTTAATAGCACTTTGAAATGATGCCTTCCACGCCCAGTAGTTTTCTGGGTGGTCATCAAACTGCAAAAGTCCAGTACTTAACATTTCCCTCCGTGTCAGGTACCTTGTAATATCCTGGACACCCTGTACCTCTGTTGATGTTTGAAGAGTGTTGAACGGATAAGGTTTGGGGGAATCCAGTCTCTCTCTCTGTTGTGTTTGGAGTTCCACTTTAACATTAGCCTTTTGAGCACTGTGTGAGCCGTCATTGTCTGTCTCTGCATTCATAGCCATTTCGCATTGTTCACGTGCAGCTTTGTGACAGGCAAGTGGATCTACTTTTAGTTTGAATCCTTCAAGGCAAATATCTGAGTGTTTTTGTACATACTCTGCTGTGCGTTGTTTTGGACTAGCGGGTGGTCCCACCAATGGATAGCGCAGTTCACTTTTTGAGAGTCCCTCCTCCTCTTCTTCATAAACTGCAACCTCTGCTTCTGCAACTGCAACAGCCTTTTGACAACTCAAAACATGTAAATTAGCCTCAAGTTCAGTTTTTTGTTTCATTATAGCTGCTTCTCTTTCTGAATAAGCCAGCTGTGCACGTGCAATCTCTGCTTTTGCTCGTGCTTTAAGCGCTGCAGAACTTGTGGATGAACGCTTAGATGTACGCGAGCGTCTAGACTCTGTCTGTGTGTCTGCGTTGCTTGCATTATCCTTGTTCTCCATATCCTCTGCGTTGTGCACTTGTTCTGTTTCTCTTTGGTCTGGTGTTTCTTCCTCTTCTGGAAGATCCAGTTGATATTGCTTTCCTGACCGTAGGCTCATAACGGATGCGCTGAAAATAGCTCCTCGTGGTTGTGCCCGCTGCGCTAATGTCTTTTTACTATGCTGTCCTCGCCCTGAGTTTCTTAGTTTCACCAGCTAGACAGCGAGATAACGATGCTCCAAAAACCAGACTTATTTTCCTATTTGCGCTGATTTATTGAAGAATGGCCTCTGACCATTGCCTTCTCTTTGACCATCGTAAAACTGAAAGTACAAAATACTGTATTAGCTAACTAACATTGTAAACTAGCTTGTTACACTCTTACTGCAAGCTAACAAGATAAACTTTCAAATGTACAAATTATCGTACCATTTTTACACAAAACAAAAGATAATAATTATTTTATCGACACTCATACTTACAGACATATCTTGTCCAAGGCAACAACATTTTAAGGTCCGTATCAGCTTAGAACAATAACATTACGGCATCACTTTCCGCCATCTTTGATTTCTTCTTCACGTTCTCATTTTTTCCCTTCCTAAAGTAACCAAACCCATATTACAAAGCAGCCACTAGAGGGAGCTCTAGGGCAGTTTACAACTATAATATCCAGTTTAAGTTATTAAAGGCAGAACAAACGGCGTATATTTTAAAGTAAAGGCTTTAAAACCAAGTTAGTACAAACATCGTTAATGTCACATAACTTTGCCGACATGTGGCCAACAGTAATGTTTTAATGTTCTTCATTATTAAACATTTGCACATAAATAAGTGACGTAATATTCAGTACTTACTTTTAAAAGTTTACTCTTCTGCCGTTTTTTTTTTGGCAAAATTATCCACACCCACCGCCGCGCTATGCATTCTGGGATATGTTGAGCCATGAAGTATACACAACCACGTTCTTAAAATTCAGGGAAATGAAGGACACATTTGAGGGCCGCATTTCGAGCAGCCTTTGAATTGGGACAGCCTTCGCCGCGTCGGTGTGACGTAATCGGCCTTAAAATGCGGCCTTTAAGGCTGCAGACCCTGAATTGGGATACAGACCTCATCATTCGGAGCACCAGCAGCAGTGATACTGGCCTCTGAGAGATGATGGCTCCATTTTACTGACACTCTGCATGAGGAGGTTGGTGGGGTCAAAATCTGCTTCTGCTGGTTTGGTCAGGTTTATCGTTTGGGTTAAAATCCACCCAACCTCTCTAACTTTGTCTCCAAAACCTGAGCCGACTCTCTCATGTACTCTTTTAATCCAGACCATCAGACTCCCTAAAAATCTGACCATCAGCTCGGCCTCCTGTCGCTCTGTCAGTGCTGCCGTCTCCCCATCATACATCACAGCAGGTCTCGCCTTCACTGCAAACTCACGTCTTCTTAGCGTAGCTTTAACAACAGCTATTGTTCCCATAATCTTCATGGTATCATCAGTTTATCCCTCTGTGTACCAGTCCACCTCCTCACTCTAGATCATGTTAAATAATCTGGTTAAACAGTCCACGGGCCTCTCTCTCAGACACCTCCATACCTGCACAGGTATGTCATGTGGACCAGCTGCCTCCTCCTCTTCATGGCTGCCCTCACTTCCTCCTTACTCGTCCGTTCGTTCATTAGCTCCTCCTTCCATTCTCTCAGCACACTCTCGAATACACTCTCTTTTCTCAGTGTCACATAAAGGTGACTGTAAGCCTTTGTCTTTGCTGTAGCTACCACCTAGCTATCAACCTTCACTCACCTCCTCTTCTTCAAAGTCATCCTACAGAGTACCATTAAATGCTGCACAGATATACATCCTCCCCTGACACCACCTTACAGTCTCCTAGCTTTCACTTTCCACTTTCTGTGTTAGATGTAGCCCACCTGTGTGCACCTTCATCACAATCAGTTTCATTTCTCTCTGTAACACCAACCTTACTTAGCACCTCGCGTCACCTCTGTTCCCTGCACCTGGATGTCAGAGTTCTGCTTCAATCACCACTCGCTATGATCCTGTCTGACCCTCTCTTCATGCTCCACCTTCAAAGTTTCCCCTACTCCATTTCTATCTGCACCATGGAAGAACAGCTAGCATCCACCTCCAGTGTCGGCCTTACTTCCCGTCCACACATCACACATCTACCTTCCTCCATGATATCAGCAGCTTTATCAGTCTGGTCCCTACATTACAGGCTATCATTGGTATCATAATGTCATGTACACTGAAGTGGACTCACACTCAGGAGAATCACAGTCAGCCTTTATTTACAGTGACTTCATCAAAACAAATGTGGAAAGAGAAGCTGTGCTCCAGGGAGAAGCAGACATCCAGTATCAACGCTCAGGCACGATCATCCCAGTCAGGGGGGAAATCCTGGGAAGCTTTGCACAGGGAGGAGAAACAACATTAGAGACCAGAGCCAAGGCTTTACCAACAACAGTCTTCCCTGGATCGATGCACTGACAGCAGCTGCTACCTGGAGGAGTAATGCTGATGAGCTCACGACTCACAGGTACTGCTTTAGTGTTTTAATTTTACACAACAATAAAACCCAAAAAGAAAAAACTGAAGATTTCTGTCAGTTTCACTGTAAATATCTGTAGCGTTTCCCTCTGTCAGCACAGGCAGAATACACTGGACTTTAATATGGTGCAAAAACCAAGATCAGCAGCCATAAGGATATAAAATGAGGTCATTTTCTATATTTATGAGAGAGCAGAAGCAGCAAAGGCTGTGTGGTGTAGGTGTGTCATCGCTGAGTCACACTGATGACTGACATGATACCAACCTGACTTCAAAGCAAACAGTGGCGACTTCCAGGAATCTAAAATATAAAACACATTTAGATTTATCTCCTTTATAATTCCAGATATCCTGCTTCATGTATCTGATGTCTTCAGTTTGTGTAGTAAAAACAAAGAAACAACATTAAATGATGAGGTGTGTCCAAACTTGTGTTTCACGCTGTTCCTTCTTGGCTCCACATGAAGCTCTCTTTGCTTTGCAGCTGTTTAGAGGAGTTTATAAAAACACAAACATAAATACTGAGAAGTTGTTGGATTTGGTACATTTTGAAAGATATTCACAGATTAAACTCTGAGTCAGTGATTCATCAGCAAAAGTGAGACGAGTGTGTAAGGATCATATAAATAACATGACTTTACAGTTCAGTGGTTTTCTCTGGGTTACAGCACTCAGACTCACCAATAACTGCTCATGTTGTTTGTCCTGAATTTGATTTGCTCAAAAACTGAAACAACTATTAAACAAGAGAGATTATTAACAGGAAGTAGAAAGAGAGAGCATATTTCTCCTGTTTTGGCTTCCCTTCATTGGCTTCCTGTTAAATCCAGAATTGAATTCAAAATCCTGCTCCTCACATACAAGGTCTTAAATAATCAGGCCCCATCTTATCTTAATGACCTTGTAGTACCATATCACCCTATTAGAGCACTTCGCTCTCACACTGCAGGCTTACTTGTTGTTCCTAGAGTATTTAAAAGTAGAATGGGAGGCAGAGCCTTCAGTTTTCAGGCCCCTCTTCTGTGGAACCAGCTTCCAGTTTGGATTCAGGAGACAGACACTATCTCTACTTTCAAGATTAGGCTTCAAACTTTCCTTTTTGCTAAAGCATATAGTTAGGGCTGGACCAGGTGACCCTGAATCCTCCCTTAGTTATGCTGCAATAGACGTAGGCTGCCGGGGATTCCCATGATGCACTGGGTGTTTCTTCTTCACTCATTATGTGCTAAAGAATATATAAAAAAATCAAATCCATTTTTTTCCTTGTGATCTTATGTTTTGGTCAATTTAATCTTTTACTGTTTATAAACCATCCAGTGTGTGTTTTTATGAACAGCAGCATCAAACCAATAACTCCACATTTACCTGCAGGGTCTGTCAGTATGTTGATGCAGGCGTTGCTCCTGAGAAAGAACGCTGAATTAATTAACACGATTAACTATCAGCAGGAATAATTTAATCAGTTTATTTGTTGCTGGAATCTGTTAACGTTAACTACCAACTCAAAACAGTGATGTTACACAGACTGTAAGTGTAACAGAAGCAAAGATGAAAGTGTGGGGCTCAGCTTTAGATCAGTCACAGCTGCTTCACTCTCATGTCTCACCATTTATAACATGAAGTTCTGCTCCAGCTGGTATCTCATCATAGACGTGGAGCTGTTTGTCATCCCCTGCAGACACATCAGAGTCAGCTCCTCCTTGAACATTAGTGAAACATGCTGCCTGTTGTGATGCCATGCTCTGATAACTGAAGTTAAACTGGACTGTGGCTGCTTATGAAGCTTTTACTGTTAAACTGAGTCAGTATTCAGTTTTAAAAATGTTATTGAACAATTTCAGCTGATGAATAAGGTGACCTAGAACATGGTCTCCACCTGTTCTCATCCCGTGGGTTAGGGTTGCAGAAGGTCCAGCGTGAGATTAATATGAATGATTTTGGACAGTCAATCATGCAAAGCTACTCTAATGTAATCCAGGAATCCAGCAGTCCAAGGACGGAGAGCTTGTTAAACTGTGATGGGTCAAGACCAAAGAGCTGAACATGAGACTGGGTCAAAATGTTCAAACATCACATTTATGAGATGAAATAAATTATTCACAAAGGTTCAATTTCACTTGAACTTAAAACTGGAGCTTTGACAGAGAATCTAGAACATAAGAAAATTAAATGACTTCATTTAAAGTTTGCTGTTAACTCCAAACTTAAAATGATTCATTTTAAGAATGCATCAAGACAAAGCAACAAATTTGGTTTATTTAGAAACTTGATGTTCAGATTCAAAAACTGAACTTTGTGGTTATGTTGGCTTGACTGCTAAGTTAAGTTGCTAACAGCACACCCGCCCTGTATTTTATTTTAGTGTCAGTTTTAAAATTTGTTTTACTAAACTCTTCGTTTACTAAATGAAATCTGTGCACAGTGGTGAACAAAATGTCAAGAAGGAGTAAAAAGTCCCGTAAACAAAATTCAGATCTGTTAGCTAGCCCAGGTGGCTAATGTGTTAGCAGTTAGCAGACAGAGTGAAGGCAGGAAACTCAGCTGAACATGAAACAAAGATGTGAGACTCATCAGGATAAAGTGTCTAAACAAATACATAAATCAGCTAAACCACAGCACCTTGTTTTAGCCTCTGGGCACGTTTGACTTTACTCACCTCGTCTTTTAGACTTTTGTCTCCAAATAAAGTAAATGATGACGAGAACAAGGCTGCAGACGAAGACAGCAAGGGCTCGGATCCCTAAGACAAACAGATGATGGTTGGCTGGAAAAGCAGGACAAAGAATAATTATCTGAGATCATGTTACAATTATTAAACAAACATAGACACTACATACTATTTATTAATATCATGTACACTGCTGCAAAAACTTAAAGGAACACTTCAGAGTCTAGCATCAGGTCAGCTGTTAATGAAATTAAGCAGCAGGAGTACTTAGAAGGGCAATAATGAGACGACCTCCAACACAGGAACAGTTTTACAGGTGAAAGTCTCAGACATTGTTTACTCCTTTTCTGTCTGTTTTCACCAGTTTGACATCTGGCTGAGGTCAGTGTCTCTACTGGTAGCATGGGGTGATACTGGACCCTCCAGAGGTTGCACAGGTAGTCCAGCTTCTCCAGCTGTGGCACATTGAAAACGTGCCACAGCTGGAAGCTTTGCTGTGTCTCAGGGTGTCTTTGAATTCAGCCTCTGTCAGTTTATAATTTTCATTTCCATCCAACGATGTGGCATCCTTCCATTGCTAACACATCCCCTCGTTCATATTAGATATGCAGTAATAGTTTGACGTGTTTTCAAAGTCTTCCTTTAAGTTTTTGAGCAGTGTTTTTTAAAATGTAATTCAGAACAGCTGAGTTTGTCTTACAGAGCATCGTACCTCAAACATAAATGTCATTTATACTTTCTGTAAACAGCAGAACGGATTTAATTTGCATACATGTGACTGAGAATTATACATTTAAACCTGTGAAGCTGACTGATGTCTTTGTTGGAATCACACCTGACGGAGCAGATGTCTCTGCTGGCTGATGAGTAACTGTTGTAGTTATTGTTGCTGAGGTTGTTTCATTATCTTGAGAATACAACAGAGAATATAGTTACAGAATCTGAAAATGAGAGACTTACACATATGTATTTTAGCCAAATATATACCATAAATAAATAAAATGCACGTTTAAAAAAAATACAATTTCTATAACTAAAAAACAAAAACATTTCATAATATTTTGAGATTTGGAAACAATGATTGGGTACTGGATTTGTTAAAAGTCTGAATTATGGTTGTTTTCTGGGTTGTTTACTGCTGTGTTATACAGGAGCAAACACAGTGACGTCATCGACAGCACTGATCAAACTCAAAGATCTAACCTAAGCTCCTCCTGCTCTCTGCTCTTCTTCCTCTTTGAGCTATAAAGTATGATGTGCTGGTGGCTGCAGACCCCTCAGGTTTAGCTCATTGAACATGGAGTTTAATGTGTTTTTGGGTTCATGTGTCTCACCTCTGTCAGATCTCTGTCCTTTGGTCACATTCAGATAAACAGCTGGTTTTCCATCACAGTTGTACAGTCCAGAGTCAGCAGGCTCAGCTTCTCTTATACTTAATGTTTTGTCCTCAGTGGAAACAGAAATCCTTCCTTCATTTATTTCTCCAGAGTCTCTGCTCCATGTGGGAACAGCTGATCCTCCAACATGATGAGAACAGTTCAGAGTGATGCTGCTCCTCTCTGCAACACTCACTATTTTAGTTCCTGTGAATATTAATGACATTTATCATTAAAGTGATTCTTTCCAACATGCAGCCTGTTAAACAGGAAGCTGTGCACTAAAGTTACTGCAACAAGAAGTGGTTAAGAAAATGGATGAGGATGATGATGATGATGATGAAGGATGGATGCTGTCTGTCTAATATTTACAGTCGTTCATAGTCTGATATCATCATCTGACTGAATTCAGCTGCACTCGATCATTTTGTGTGAAGAGTCGATGATGAGTCAAACTTTCTGTCAGCGTTCAGAGAGACTGATGAAGGATTTATGCTCCTGGTGTCAAAGCTCTGTGGTTATGCAGAGAGGTGCATTATGGGAGTTCATGCTTCACAGACACATTTGATTTAACCTGACAAAGTGTTTAAAATATGTTTGCATGTCACTTGTAACAGAGATGGATTTAAAACATAAAATAGAAAAACATGATGTTACCTGATGGGATCACTGTCAGCTCCACAGCTGCTTCATGGTTACAGAAGTATCTGCCAGAGTCTGAGAGAGCAGCTCTGAGGATCATCAGAGATCGATCAGCCAGTGAACTGTATCGTTTCTGTGGATCATTGATGTGTTTTATATTTCCGTCTCCATCAGCTGTAAGTATGTCAGCTCTGCTTCCTCCACTCTCTCTGCTCCACCTCACTTTACCCTCCACAGAGTGAGGACAGCGCAGACTGACCTGTGTCCCCTCCTTAAGTCCTTCATGGGTTAAACCTGCAAAAACAAACAGAGTTTTTCAGAATCACATAAACCTTCAGATGCTGTCGACACACGGTAACAACGTATCTGTGTGTGATGGGCTGTAAAAATGTCACAAAGCTGAAAACGATTATTTTTGAGTGCACAAAAACGCTTACACAGATGAAGTGTATCAAATTGAAGACTTTTCACTGCATATTAGTATATTTTACTTAAGCTTAATAATTAGAATAATGCTTTGCTCACTTAAAATAAACGAAACAATACCTTTCCACTAAAACTGTTTATGTTGTTTTCCACCTTTTCCTTAACCAGAGCCTGCAGGGTTAACCTGAGTGTCCCAGTTTGTTTAACCAGGAGGATCTCAGGCCTGATTATTGTTCATGTATTATAAATATTCTTGTTCTATTGTTATTTCTTTTATTCTTATTAAATAAATTTCCATGTAAAATTGTTCCACGTTAGCATTATGTTCATACATGTTACAAATGCCTGTAAATCAAATGAGTTCAGTGACAATTACTGTTTGTTTGAATCAATTTAATCATAACATTACACTTTTAAACTAATGCAGCACATATAACAATGTCACAAATATATTCAAATAAATACATTTTTTAATGTGTAACTCATTTTAGAACTAATCTTTCTAGAAGTGAAAACAGTCTGTCCGTCCTCTCCCTGCTCTCCTCTCCTCAGCCTCTCTTTGCTGCCTCATGTCCTCTCTGAGGTCTAGCAGCTCATCATCCCTGTCTCCTTTCCTCTTCCTCCCTGTTGTGGCTGGCTGACCTCCTTCTTCCTCATCGCTTTTGTTTTGGTCACCCACTGCTGCGCTTGGCCCTGGAGTGTCCTCAGGGAGAGAGGACATTAGGACAGAGGGCTAATGGAAGGTCTCTGTCCTGTCAGGGGTGATCAAGGAAACACATGGGAAGACAGCAGGAACCAATCAGACACAGCGAGACAGGGCAAGCAAAAGTGAACACAATGCACATGAGACAAGGACTATCAAAATAAAACAGGAAGTAGCAACACACTGAGACTCTTCACTCTGTGTGGTTTTTGTTCAGGGGAAACACGGAAACAGAACAGACGGAGCAGAAAAAGGAGGAAACACAGAGAGGAAATGGATGAAGGTGAGGAAGAGAGAGGTAAATAACCATGGAGACAAGACTGACTTCCACAGGAAACACAGAGGAACGTAAACAACCTGATCAGAAAACTCAAAAGCACCAGAGGACTAAACTAGGAAGCACAAATCTTATAAATCTCTTTAAGAATACAGCAACGATTCAGAAGTGCACAAACACAAAACACTGGGTCAAAGAGCCAGAACCACGAACTCATGATCGTAGCTTCAATCAGGAAACGCTGATTTCCTGATTGAAGGTTGGACTGTTGGTCGTATGAAGCACTCGGTCTTTTCTAACTTTTTATAGTCCAAACAAAATGACTTCGTTCATCTGTAAAATAACTGATGGATCATTTTATGACAGATTTACTGTCAGTGAGATAAAAACTGTGACACGACGCGTCGGACACTTTGAGCTGCGTTCACACTTTTATCCAAGCACACAGTCTCACACTGAACTTCACAGCTTTTATTATCTGAGAGTCTCATATGTAAACTATAAATATGTAAATGTGAATAAAGTGAAAGAGTCTCACCTGCAGTGACATTAGAGCCCAGAGTGCAGGCTAACAGGCAGCAGAAGATCTTCACCTTCATCCTGACACAGTGGGAAGTGTCTGAATAGTTCCTGTGTGATCTGAGAACAGGAACTCGGCCTCTGTGAACACGCCTGTTCTTCCTGCTGCTTGTAACCACACAGCTTTACAACCACAAACCTCTGCAGACAGATCAACAAACGTAAGGACCAACTCGACTGACGACACACAGAGGAGGCAACGTGTTATTAGCTGGAAACTTGTGGTTTTAACCAGAGTTGCAGGAAGAAAAAATGCACACGGAAACCAAAGGATATTAATAATATGACAAGAAGCCATTTACACGTCACAGCACTGAGTCCACTGAGTTCAGTGGAAGTGAGTATTTTTAAAGCTGTGCGGTTCCAAGTGTGTCAGAAATCACACTGATCAGTCACTCATTCAGATATTGATGAAGAAGCACTGGAAGCTAAAATCCTCTTCATCAGTTCTTCACTGAGAGCACCAGATCCATAGAGGCTGGGGTCTATCACACCAGGTGAGACCCCAGGCTGTGTAAAGATGCCACATATCAGCAGGGTGAAGGGTGTGTCTCCTCCCTTTACTGTGTCTGTTGTTGTGACGCAGTGTGAGACTCGGGACTCCTCTCTGTGGTGGGGGCACTTGCTCACCCCCTCCCTCAGAACAGCACATCACTCACGTAGGCATCTCGATGGAGTGCTGGTGCTGAAGAACAGAGCAGAGTGTAAAGATGTCTGAACTTTATAAGGGTTCCACCTGCCTCAGGCGAGCGTCTGGAGGAGCCTAACCTCAAAGATGAATATCTGCATATTTACATATCTCCAAATCCCTCTGAAAAACAAACACTTATGATTTAACCATTAAACTTTTATTTATTTAATCCAGGTAAAAAGTGTCGTTGACATCTCTGTTCTAAGAGGCCGAGTCTCTGTTGGCATTATTAGAATTACTTTGAGTAAACGTCCCAAACATATAATCACCAATAACATCTCATACAAACATCCATTTGATGTAATTTAACATAATTAAAAAAGTTGCTCTGATGATGAATTCCCACTGTAGAAACAGGCTCTAAAAACAATTTAATGACATTTTTAATGCTTTAATTTTCAAAATGAATTTATTTACAGTTTTACAGTACACACACATCAGTACACACACATCTGTACTCACACATCTGTACACACACATCTGTACTCACACATCTGTACTCACACATCAGTACACACACATCAGTACACACACATCTGTACACACACATCTGTACTCACACATCTGTACTCACACATCAGTACACACACATCAGTACACACACATCTGTACACACACATATTAAAAAACATTTTAGAATAAAAACATCTGTCAGAGCAATATTTCACCTGATGACAGCGTTCAGGACTGTTTGGTTTTTTTACAGTTCCTGGTGTATTCATGTTTTCAGATCGTATTATGACTAACAGTAACACACATAGGTTTTTACAATAATACAGAATAATCTCTACATATACATGTTATATGTTCCCATAAACATCTGTGCTGAGTGAGATTGTTCCTGACAGCAGAGCATTCAGGTGAAACTAAACTGGTCCGGCCCGCTTCTTCATGCTTTGGGTTTCTCCAGTAAGAAATACGTGTTGTTGACGGGCTGTGAAGAACCTGTGGATCATAAACATCATCAGGTGAGTGGGCTGTATGGGTAACAAACACACCTGTGCAGGTTTGGTGTGTTCACAATGAGTTTATGTAAAATGAGGTGCTGATCATTAAAATTACCTTTTTTATTTCCATCACTAAACGTGGCACCAATCACAGAATACGGAGAATCTGCAGGAGGAAATGAAATTAATACAACATTTAAATTTATCACCAGAACCTCTCATTTACATGGGACTGTAAATAGTGATGGCAGCACAGGTGTTACCGCTCGTGTTTCCAGTCTGTGGCAGCTCAGCGATGGTGTCGTATGTGGCATCACTGTGGTTTGATCCTCCTGTTAAAATGTTTATCAAACAGTCTTCATCAGATCCAAGTACCAGTCCACTCTTATACACAACAAATCAACATTTTCAGCTTTAGAAGACACCAGATCCAAACATTTTATCACACAAAATAATTTTGGGTTATCCAAAAATAACTCATGTGTGGCTCTTTTAGTACACGTCCAAATCAGAAGCAATAATTTAAGTTACCTTTATTATTTCCAGCATGAAAAGTGGAAGCAGTCAAGGAATGTGGAAAATCTGTAAATGAAATATTTTGATTAGATGCAGCATGAAGGTGGAAGGAGACGAAGTATCAGCAGAACGTTTGGTTAAATCTGTGACTGTGAAGGTTCAGTGCAGCACAGGTGTTACTGGTGTTGTTTCCAGTCTGTGGCAGCTCAGCGATGGTGTCGTATGTGGCATCACTGTGGTTTGAGCCTCCTGTCAACAACAAGTCTCAGTAAGAGTTTACATCTTTTTATTTGTGTTCATATTCATAGTGTTCAGTGACACGATGACCCCGACCAGCAACATTATACTGCAGAGTCGGTAGTACAGCAGGACCAATGTTTTTTTCACCTGCCTCAACCAAAGACTACTTGGATCATCTGTCCATGGAGGGAAAGTGAAAATACGAAGTTTGAGGATGTTTATAAAAATATTCTGCATCGACAGCTTTGTTTAAATCTCTTGAAGTGGCGACGTCTCTCTCAGAGCTGCTGTTTGGTGACACGGCAGCAGTACGAGTCGGTCACACTGCTGCAGGATGAAAGCAGAGTACAGACAGCTGCTTAGCTTTTCCATCTGGAGGGTAAATGATGTCACCGTGGGAGGTGAAGAACGAGCTAGCTTAAACGAACTACCACGTGTAAATCTTCGGCTTCGTTGGCTTGGACATGTACAGTGTACGGCCAGAAGAGTTGAGGTAGTATTCATTTGTCACATCAAGCTTGTGTCATAGCAGTAAAGCTGACCAAGTATTTTTCCAATGTCAGGTAAATCATTACAGTCTAGAGCCAGAGTCACTGTGGAGAAGCACAGATCGGCCTGTACAGCAGGGTTAGGAGAGGTGTGCTCACATGTTGGTGCCCTACGCTGCGCCCTTCAGCCAGCTGTAAATAAACGCTCATTAATCCATCTGTTAGCATAGACTTGCTATTTTGGCTAAACTTGAAGATGTTCAAAATAAGGCTGGAGGGCAAACAGGACCGCAGTACTGTTTTGTGTGTCCCAGCAGCCCCGAGAGTTTATAATGAATAATAAAAAAACTCATGTTCTGTATGTTTAAAGTTTTCCAAGTTGCCAGATTATATATTAAAGTTTACACACAGTCCACTCACTGCGTACAATTACATCCCATCTGTTACAACAACATCCCATAACCCACAGCAGTTAGACGCTATTGTAGCTGCTGATGTTGCTTCAGCACATCATCTCACTCTGAGGGGAAACTGTCACATATACAGCTGGATGCCCAGAGCCGACCACCAGAGGGTCCAACAGGACCAACGGTGAATGTGCTAAACTAAAAATGTGTGTGAAGGATTCATCATTCAACATTCACTCTGTTTCACCAGGATAAATTGAGACACCGCTGACGTCTGGTTGTAGGTTTTACTAACTTAGTTTAAAAAAAGGATTCTGGGGTATTTCTAAAATTTTTGTGAGTGGAAAAATTAAATAATGTCACATCTTACAGGGAAATTAAAATAGTTTTATATGCCAATGACCTTCTTTAGGTTATTATACTTTTGTCTGGTTGCCTCCTCGCTGGATATGAAAAGCTAAATGTTGGCTGGTGTGTTACATTGTAATGCAGCTACTGAGAGTGATGCGTAGGCCTGAGAACTGATAAGAATTTAGCCATTTTGATTCAATTATTGATATCTCTTATTCTA
Source organism: Oreochromis niloticus (assembly GCF_001858045.2). Taxonomy (NCBI): domain Eukaryota; kingdom Metazoa; phylum Chordata; class Actinopteri; order Cichliformes; family Cichlidae; genus Oreochromis; species Oreochromis niloticus. The sequence continues at coordinate 315,648 of NC_031985.2, forward strand.
ATTGGCTCCACTTTGAGAGTCACTTCTATCACTAAGCACTACACACCGACAGGCTACAGCCCCACACTGCAACACAGATCCCAGTCCTAATGAGGACATACGTGATCTTTCTCATAGTATTTAGCTATGAACACAAAGCCGACAGCACAAAGCTGAAAACCAGCACAGACTTTATAGTGGTCGTCATGGTGATTCTACTTCAGAAACACGAGCAGGTAGGAATGGAGGCTGCAGCCTGACTGCTCATCAGCTTGTTACCTGTTGTAGTTCAGGCTCTGGCAGCAGGACTGGGGTCTGCATACACTCAGCTTTAACATCACTCTGGGTTCTTGGCTAGCTTAGCGTTAGCATGCTGTCTGTGCAGATGCTTGCAAAGAGCCAAAGTTATTTTACCAGCATTATGTGGTTGTTTCTGTTCTGGATGCAGTTTCCACTTAAGTGTTGCACTCTTGTCTTTTTGTGCAATAGAATTAAAAGTCCAGACTGCACTGTTGCTTTACTCCTCCCACACAGGAACTGAAATCAGCTGATTATAGTGGAATGATAAGTGGGATCAACAGACAAGCAGACTAACACTTCCCAGGAACTGGATTTCTGGGAACCGGTCCTCTACAAGAACAGATTCTCTAATCTCATCCCTACTGATGAATAAATAATGATGCTGTGAACTCTGAGTTTAGTTTGCTTAACAGTAAAAGTCAAAGAATCAAAGATGGATTCTCTGAGGAGTTTTAAATGACCCAAGTACCACAGGCGTGATTACAGAATGGACTACAAGAGAAAGGTCCAATAACTACAAGATGTAAGTTAAAAATATGAATGGAAGCAGGTTTCATTTCTGCTGATTTGAAATCATAGACGATTCTGTAGCATCTAAAGACTTGTTCCTGTTTAAAATATTCTCTACATAACACCATTTAAAAAAACAAAAACAACATAGAAACCTTACCTGGACACTCTGTTTGTAGTCCTGAGAAAACAAACGGAATTAATTCAAACTCAGCAGGAAATAATTTTGTCAGTTTGTTCTCGTTCTGTTTTTGTACTCTGTTAATCACTAATAACCACCTGCTGAACACTACAAGCAGCTACCATGGAGTCATTTCAGATCACCCTGAGTGTAACTGTAACACTGCATGAATGCTGACAGATGAAACTGTCACAGCTGCTTCACTCTCACGTCTCACCATTTACAACATGAAGTTCTGCTCCAGCTGGTATCTCATCATAGACGTGGCCCTGTTTGTCATCCCCTGCAGACACATCAGAGTCAGTTCCTCCTTGAACATTAATGAAACACGCTGTCTGTCAAGCTGTGAAAATGAAACTTTAACTGAAGTTAAACTGGACTGTGGCTGTTTTTGAAGCTTTTACTGCTAAACAGAGTCAGAATTTACTGAACACAGAGTTATTAACCATCTTGTAGCTAATGATACTTAAGAGGACCATTTGATAAACCTGCTGTTATCTTATCTGGTAAAAGTACCAAAACACAGTGTGAATGCAGCAAATTCAGCAATATTATAAACTGTGACCAAATGCTTTACTTTGACAGACTGATAAACAGAAGAGGACACATATCACAAGGATGTCAGCAGTCAGAGGGTCACAAATACAGCATTTACAGTAGCACCTCTGCTCATAATTGTACATGTGGACTGAAAAAGCTTTTTCTGGTCTTGTAATCGATGCTGTTCCAATGGTGGATGTTCATGATAAACCCTGTGAGCTAAAAGCCCAGGCTTCTCTAAAACACTCTTATTCACAGGAGGTTAGAACGGCTTGTTTCACACAGAGCATGAAGTGAGCAGCTGCAGACGGGCAGTCATCCAAAACTACTCAATCCAGGAATCCAGCAGGCTGAGGGCGCACCGCTAAACTGTGATGTGTCCTGACCAGTTATCTACAGGTCATGACTCAAAAGTGAGGCTGAGATTCAAATTTCTGAGATTAAATAAATTCTGTGAATGGAATAAAGGCAGAGCTGAAAAGATGCAGGAAAATAGAAAAAAAAACAAGGAACAAAAAGAAACAAAAAGCATCAAAACTGAGTCACATTTTAAAGTTTTACAGTGTCGAGTGTTGGAGGCAGACTGCTCCAAAGTGCAGAACCACTACAGCAAAGGCCCAGTCTCCTCTGTGCTTCAGTCTGCTTCGACCAGCATCAGAGGTGTGTAAGGACAGTGGTGTTACATCAGGACAGGCAAATCTAAAAACAGACATGAATGAAAAAACACACCAAGCGATCTCTCTCCTCTCATCTCAGAGCTCCTCAGTTTGTACATCCATCCTTTACATTACTGCCATCTTGTGGCCACAGTTGGCTACTGTCACTAAAAGCTGCACTTATTTCAGACTCACAGCAAAGTGTCTCAGAGGGCGTCTGTCTCCTGCTAACACTGAATGAAGCTGACGAGCTGAGAGGCTGCAGCTGTGCATTGTGTTTAAACTGCTGTGACTTTAACAGTTAACTGATGGGAGAGCAGCATGAGAGGCAGGCTGCTGCTGGCTCAGCTTCACTGATCTCAGATCAGTTACAACCTGCACCAGCTAGCATTAGCAAGTAAACAAGCTTCAGGGATTTAGCATCGTAACAGAGGACTTTTGCCTTGCTGATTGTTGTGTGTAATGTAGGACATTAAACAGAATATAAAGCATTTAAGATGTACTTTATATTCTGGGGGTAATAAAGTAGGTATTTATTCAACTGTGGCAGTACTAATATTTTACAATTCTTCAGCCAGGAATGAGTGCAGTATGTTTCAGTCTGATTGAATTTATCTTGTTAAACAGTTAAATAGTGGAGGAGGATCCTTTGTTTGCATATATATTTGGGGGTGGGGTGGTGGGGGCATCGCTTCTGCTTGCCTTTCTGTAAAAGTCGATCCTAAAACGTACTGGAAGCCATAACGAGGGAAATATGGTCTCGTTTACCTGCCTGTCAGACGTCGAGCTTCTTCTTTCTGATTAAGTTACAGAAGACAAAGCAGAGCCCGGCTGATTCCATAAACATCATTCAATAGCAGACCAGCTGGGATGCACCACCCAGCTGGTGCAGACAACACTATGATGGGAAGTTGCCGTGAATGCCATAGACGTTGGTAACGGAGGTCCGATACAAGCGCCTGAATCCACTGGTGGAGAGGTTTAAAGGAGCTCCTGAATAAAACCAAACATGATCTGAAGACAGTCCATCGAAGAAGGAACGAGGATCAGCTGTTAAGGAAGTCACTACATAGTCTTTAAACCTCACTGACACGCCCCCAGTTTACCAAGTCTCCTGTGACCTTTCTGTAAAAGAAGAGTTCACACTGGACTTACTTACTCCACCTGTCCTGACAGGTGGAGTATATATGATGAAGAGTGTATCAAAGAACATTTTGGAAGAAAGCCAGTGTGATCGAGATGACAACAAACATGACAGGTAAGACAGGCAGACAGCAGCCCACCGGCACCATCGCACTAACAGATGTTTCAAAAGAACCGAGTGAAGGAGGCTAAACTAGAGCACAGCAGATATGTGAGAATGATCCGACTAACGTGTTTAAACCAATGAATAAATCATGTAAACCACAGATTCTGGTCACGTTTCACTTTACTCACCTCGTCTGTTGGACCTGCATCTCCAAATGAAGTAGACAGTGATGAGGATGAGGGTGGAGAGAAGAAGAAGACCAGTTCCAATCAGGAAACTCTGCACTGAAAAAGCTGGACAAGGTCAGAGTGATGAACATGGATCATGCATCACATACATGGACTCTGTAATATTTAATATATAAACACATCAGTGTTCTCTAAATGTCATTTATACTACAGGCCAGAAGAGATGAACATGTTTACAGTTAAATCTGTGAAACTGCACTCCTTAGATTCTTTGATGCAATCATACCTGATGGAGCCTCAGTGGGTGATGCAGGTGTTACTGATGCTTTATGAGTTGTAGCAGTAGTTGGTGTTGTTGTTGTTTTTGTAGTAGTAGTTGTTGTTGTTGTCATATTATCTTGAGTACAGAAAAAAGAAAATATAGATACATAAAAAATAAAAATCAACAATTGAACTTTAAATATACGAGTTGGTTAAAAACAAACTCCACATAAAAACAAAAAACAAAATCTAAAACTAAAAGTAAAAAACTGAACTGAAGAATTGTACACAATGTTTTGTGATTTGTAAACAATGATTGGATGCTGTCTGACTGATGCTGATTAACGTCACAGGGTGAAGTTGACATGTTTTAACTTTGTGTTTTTAAGCATTTGTGCATGAGTTGCTGTGTTTTATCATTTTTAATCTTTTAATAATGTACAATGTTTTGTTTTATTGCATGCTTTTATTGTATATATTGTTGACGTGTTGGCATGCCAGTTAAGACTGTGACCAATCAGGGTTCGCCCTTGGCCACAGCAGCCAGGGAAGCAGAAGAACAGCACATCAAGAAGGCCCTGAGTAAATGTGGTTATCCCAGCTGGACTTTTGTCAAAGCTGGGAAGGCACCTAAAGAAAGCTCCAGCCGATCCAGGAGAGAAGGACAACCGCTGCCCAGGCGAAAACCTGTAGTGATCCCATATGTGTCAGGAGTATCGGAGCAGCTGAGACGCATTTTTTCTAAACACCGGGTCTGTGTGGCTTTTAAACCCCAAAACACGCTGCACCAAAAACTGGTCCACCCCAAGGATCGGGTCCCCCGACACAAACAGAGTAACATAGTGTACGCTGTTAAGTGCAGGAGGATTGCCAGGATTTATACATCGGGGAAACCAAACAACCTCTGGCTACAACACAGCAGAGCTACCTCGTCAGGCCAGGACTCTGCAGTCTATTTACACCTACAGGCCAGTGGACACTTTCAATGATGAGGATGTACACATCCTGGACAGGGAGGAACGCTGGTTTGAGGGCGGAGTCAAGGAGGCCATTTACGTGAAAAGGGAAAGACCATCTCTGAATGGAGGAGGGGGCCTAAGGGTACATCTGTCACCATCTTACAGGTGGTGGGGTTATGAAGTCTGGAGGACGCCGTCAGGTTCACATCTTTAATGGACCATTCATGGGACTTTTAGTGTTTTAGTGGACTACACTGGAATTTTATTTGGCTGTGCTATTTTATTTCGATTCTTGTTGTCTCTGGCCAGGGTTTTGATTCTGTTTTGTGTGTGGAACAAATTATATATGGAACCTATGTGAATTTCATATTCCCTACTGCCTTGGCTCCATTTGAAACACAGATGTTCCAGTGAGTTACAAACGACATAAGAAAGTGACATATGAACTAGACAGACGGACAGAGGGACAGAGTCCTTTAGCATGTTTAATGCTCTGGTTCTTATTTAGCACTTTTCTACTCTGAGCACTCAAAGCGCTTTACATAACTTGCCTCATTCACACACGCACATTTTTGTCTGTGCTTTCTATTTAAGTGCTTCTAACATTCACATGCATTCATACTCTGGATGCATTAAAGAGCAACTTGGGGTTATCATCTTGATGCATGCTCAGTCATCCAGGTAAGTAAATCTCCAAAAGCTGACTCTGTTCATCTGGACGTTTTCAGTGGGAGAAACGTTTCGTCACTCATCCAGGTGACTCCTTCAGTCTCAGCTGACTGCAGGTTTCCCCAATCTTATAAACAGTATTACGCAAACAACATTTGCATAATGACTGAAACTAGCACCACCGAATGATGGGCTGTGAAATCAGTTCCTTGATCATCAATATGCAAATTCTCATGACCATTGAGGTTAAAAGTCGTGTGCATGTACTTGACTGCAGCTCCACAGCTTCTTTAATGAGGAGGGGAGGAGTCAGTGAGTTGTCCTACAGTTCACCACCTTCTCTTTTGTCTGTTTGTGTGAATGTTTTTTATTGTTGGACAAGTTGTTTCAGAAGGTTACATTTACTTCCTCAAAGTTCAATCTAAGAGCAGTAAAGATGTCTGTGGTGATGTCCATAACTGCTCGAGCTTTGTGAACGTCCTAGAATGACTGATACTCGCCCACAGTCAGCATCTTTGTGCTGTAGTTTGTAATAATCTCATCACATCTGAAGGTCATTAAGATATTTCTGCTCTATCAAAAACTTCCAGCTTGTCTGATGAAGAATTTGCTTCTTAGTCACAATTTAAATGGAAACATCTGCTGTTTGTGTTTTAGATTTGTAGTTCATCTGTGATAGAAGCTGTGAATGCATTTTATTAAATTAGACAGAATTTAATGGGGACACTACTCGGCCTCCATGCTCAGTGTGAGTCCACATTTAGGTAAAACACTGACACCACTCTCATGTCTGTATGGTAGGAATAATCCAGCAGGAACATTTTCTTAGATTAAAGTTTGTTGGAAACTCTACAAAAACCTTTCTGTGTTATTTTTGGGTTCATGTGTCTCACCTCTGTCAGATCTCTGTCCTTTGGTCACATTCAGATAAACAGCTGGTTTTCCATCACAGTAGTACAGTCCAGAGTCAGCAGGCTCAGCTTCTCTTATACTTAATGTTTTGTCCTCAGTGGGAACAGAAATCCTTCCTTCATTTATTTCTCCAGAGTCTCTGCTCCATGTTGGAACAGCTGATCCTCCAACATCATGAGAACAGTTCAGAGTGATGCTGCTCCTCTCTGCAACACTCACTATTTTAGTTCCTGTGAATATTAATAACATTTATCATTAAAGTGATTCTTTCCAACAGGCCACGTGCTGATTGGTTTAAAGGTGGATGTCAACAGGAAAGAGGAGGACAGGGAGCACAGAGAGGGCTGCAGCCGACAGCTTTCAGTGTTTTAACTGTTTCACTTCATCCATTTCTATTTATCCGTTTCCATCAAACTGGAGCTCAGGCAGCAACAACAGGAGTACCCACACAGTATATTTGTGCACTGCCCCCTGGTGGCAGCACACAGCTACTACAGGCTGTGTGAGTCGGCACTTGAAGCAGGAAGTCTGCGCTCTGACTCGATAACCACGGTGGTGATACTGGTTATCTCTGCTGGGGTTTTAGGTTTTTCATGTCAAAGCAAAGACAGAATGACATCGTCAACATAAAGTGGATCACTGCACAAAAACCCAAACTAAAATGCTTCAGTCTGATCAGCTAAAGTTCAAATACACTGTGGTTTGAGTTTATAGAGAGCAGAGATAAGACTTTTATTATTATGTAGCTGCTCACAGCTGCTCACTGCTTACTGCAGTATGTGATGTGGACAGATGAAGAACACTACAGTTATTATTTTACATAGAAACTCATCTACAGTAACAGGAAGCACATGTGACAAAACAAAGCTGGAACTAAAGTTAAAAACACGTCTGAAATGCAGCTTTTCATTATCACTGAATTTGTTTGAGTCAATTTTTATTTTTTTATGGAAGACGCATGATTTTTAAATAGGAAACAGGTCAACTGTTGAAATGTTTGATGTTACCTGATGGGATCACTGTCAGCTCCACAGCTGCTTCATGGTTACAGAAGTATCTGCCAGAGTCTGAGACAGAAGCTCTGACGATGATCAGAGATCGATCAGCCAGTGAACTGTATCGTTTCTGTGGATCATTGATGTGTTTTATATTTCCGTCTCCATCAGCTGTAAGTATGTCAGTTCTGTTTCCTCCACTCTCTCTGCTCCACCTCACTTTACCCTCCACAGAGTGAGGACAGCGCAGACTGACCTGTGTCCCCTCCTTAAATACTTCATGGGTTAAACCTGCAAAAACAAACAGAGTTTTTCAGAATCACATAAACCTTTAGATGCTGTGGACACATCGTAACATTACAAGTCTAGACTGACATTAACTGGAGCATTCCTTAATGATTTGATCCCAAAGTTTCATGAAGTTAAACTTTGTTACATGAACAGTGAAGGAAGAATTTCAGTGCTGCCAATCATCCAAGATTTACATAGAGAGCTAAAAATCACCAACCAGGCCGATATCTGACAGAATAACAGCAGAAGCATGATTTCTGTTTTTAAAGTCCACAGTGATCAGACTGTAATAAAGGGGCTTCTTTGAAGGATGTGTGGCTGGAAATGGATCGGCACCGACATGTCACTCAGCTGTTTTAGTACTGATGTTTCATGATCGAAGCTTCAATCAGGAAACGCTGATTTCCTGATTGGAGGTTAAACTGTCGTATGAAGCACTCAGTCTTTTCTAACTTTTTATAGTCCAAACAAAATGACTTCGTTCATCTGTAAAATAACTGATGGATAATTTTATGACAAATTTACTGTCAGTGAGATAAAAACTGTCTGACACGACGCGTCGGACACTTTGAGCTGCGTTCACACTTTTATCCAAGCACACAGTCTCACACTGAACTTCACAGCTTTTATTATCTGAGAGTCTCATATGTAAACTATAAATATGTAAATGTGAATAAAGTGAAAGAGTCTCACCAGCAGTGACATTAGAGCCCAGAGTGCAGGCTAACAGGCAGCAGAAGATCTTCACCTTCATCCTGACACAGTGGGAAGTGTCTGAATAGTTCCTGTGTGATCTGAGAACAGGAACTCGGCCTCTGTGAACACGCCTGTTCTTCCTGCTGCTTGTAACCACGCAGCTTTACAACCACAAACACAAACTTTTTTGTGGGTAGCAGGTAACAGATGCTCTTTATAGTCTATGAACATGTTTCAATGTTAACATTTAAATGGGGACGTTTTTATGTTGTCGTTGATTGGAAACAGATACTCGATAAAACCAGCGCCTTAAATAATCATGGACCCAAATCAGAGACTGTATATAAAAGATGGGCATAGCTTCAAGAAGCCCATGTGGTTTAAGACAGCATTATTTATATCAGCCAACAGGGGGCGACTCCTGTGAAGTGTATGGGGACCCCAGTAAACACTTTACACATAACTTTAGTGTTTCTATGAATAACTTTTAATTCAATTCAGTTTATATGGAACCAATTCAGAACAATTCCTTCAACAGGCTTCGTAAAAGAAAGACGCAGAGAAAACTTCAAGTATCAGATTGAACTTTGTTTCATTTGTGATAAAGCAGCTACGCTCTACCATGTGACTGACAAGCATTTAGTCAACGTGACTGCAGCGTAGCTTGATTACACCTATCACAGTAGAAGTAGCCATGTCCATCATCTATGTACAGTCTATGTGACTCTGGACACAAAATGCAGGCCACTGTAAATCTACCCTGAACAGCAGACAGAGATCACTGATCCATCAGCAAACACACAGACACAGACAGACAGTCACCGTACCTGCAGTCAGTCATAATCATCATGCATGTGTTTGTGTTTGTGAGTGAGAGGAAACCAGAGAGACCCACACAGACACACACAGGCCGATTCAAACCTTTCCTGCAGTGAGGCGACAGCACTAACCGCTGCATCACTCAAACACAAAGCCTACTTCAGTTTGCTTTAAAACAGCTGGAGGGTGGAAACAAGAACATCAGCAGAATACGAGGAACTCAGACTGAATACTAAACATGAATATAAAGGAAAAGGATAATCCCAACACAAAGACGTCTCAGCAGCTGTCTGTGTAGACGGACCAAAGCTAAAGATCACACAGTGTCAGCCTCTGATGACGAGACGCTGGGAGGAAGATGAGTGGTTCAGCTGGAAACCTGTAGTTTTAACTAGAACCTGCACACACACACACACACACACACACACACCAGAATCATTATTATGCATGTGTGTCAGAAGTCACACTGATGAGTCACTGATTCAGACACTGATGAGGAACCACTGGGGGCTGAGCTCCTCTTCATCAGTCAGCTCAGCTCTTCGTGGCAGAAAAACAAAAGAAAGAAAGAAAGAAACAGTCTTTAGACTTTACAAAGCCCTGACGTTCTGCTTCTTTAATGTTTGAAAGCGATATGACTTTGTGTTTATAGTGCCCCCATTTCCTCCCGTGTCCCACTGTACTTCCTGTTTTATTTTGTTAGTTTCCTGCAGTGCATTCTCATCTTCATGCTGCTTTGTCAGATGCATCTCACAATTATGCAAACTGTTTGGTGCTTGTGGATCAACAGCTGCTGTAAGATAACTGCTTCAGTTTATAGACACACTGTATACAGCCTGGCACGCATGTTATCTGCATAGCAGTGAAAATGTATGCTATGTCTTCTAATGATGCTGCCTAAGGGAAGCATGTATAATGTAAATAGAATTGGTCCTAGCACTGAACCCTGTGGAACACCATAATTGACCTTAGTGTGTGAAGAGGACTCTCCATTTACATGTACAAATTGGAGTCTATTAGATAGATATGATACAAACCACTGCAGTGCAGTACCTGTAATACCTACAGCATGTTCTAATCGCTCTAATAGGATATTATGGTCAACAGTATCGAACGCTGCACTGAGGTCTAGCAGGACAAGCACAGAGATGAGTCCACTGTCAGAGGCCATAAGAAGATCATTTGTAACCTTCACTAAAGCTGTTTCTGTGCTGTGATGAGCTCTGAAACCTGACTGAAACTCTTCAAATAAGCCATTCCTCTGCAGATGATCTGTTAGCTGTTTGACAACTACTCTTTCAAGGATGTTTGATATGAAAGGAAGGTTGGAGATTGGCCTATAATTAGCTAAGACAGCTGGGTCTAGAGATGCTTTTTAAGTAAAGGTTTAACTACAGCCAGCTTGAAGGCCTGTGGTACATAGCCGATTATTAGAGATAGGTTGATTATATTTAAGATCGAAGCATTAATTAATGGCAGGACTTCTTTGAGCAGTTTTGTAGGAATGTGGTCTAAAAGACACGTTGATGGTTTGGAGGAATTAATTATTGAAGTTAACTCAGAAAGATCAATTGGAGAAAAAGAGTCTAACTTAACATCAATGGTACTAAGAGTAGCTGTAGATAATATTACATCTGTGGGATGATTATTGGTAATTTTTTCTCTAATGATAAAAATTTTATTTGTGAAGAAGTTCATGAAGTCATTACTAGTTAACGTTAAAGGGATGGTTGGCTCAGTAGAGCTCTGACTGTTTGTCAGCCTGGCTACAGTGCTGAAGAGAAACCTGGGGTTGTTCTTATTTTCTTCAATCAGTGATGAATAGTAAGATGTTCTGGCTTTGCGGAGGGCTTTCTTATAAAGCAGCAAACTATTTCTCCAGGCTAAATGATGATCCTCTAAATTTGTGACACGCCATTTCCTCTCCAGCTTACGAGTTATCTGCTTTAGGCTACGTGTTTGAGAATTATACCACGGAGTCAGGGACTTCGGATTTGAGGCCTTAGTTTTCACAGGAGCTACAGTATCCAGAGTCGTACGTAGTGAGGAGGTAAAATTATTAACAAGATAATCGACCTCTGTTGGAGTAGCGTTCAGATAGCTGCTCTGCTCTATGTTGGTACAGGGCATTGAAGATGATAACAGTGGGTGGATTATATTCTTAAACTTAGTTACAGCACTTTCAGAAAGACATCTACTGTGATAAAGTCTACTCTCCACTGCTGTGTAATCAATTATTGTAAATGTAAATGTTATCAGGAAATGATCAGACAGCAGAGGGTTTTCAGGAAACACTGTTAAATATTCAGTTTCTATGCCATATGTTAAAACAAGATCTAGAGTGTGATTAAAGTGGTGGGTGGGTTCTTTTACATTTTGAGAGAAGCCAATTGAGTCTAATAACAGATCAAATGCCATGTTGAGGCTGTCATCTTTAGCATCTACATGGATGTTAAAATCACCCACAATAATTATTTTATCTGAGCTGAGCACTAAATCAGATAAAAAGTCTGAGAAATCAGAGAGAAACTCTGTGTAAGGCCCAGGTGGACGATAGATGATAACAAGTAAGACTGGTTTCTGAGTTTTACAGCTGGGGTGGACGAGGCTAAGCATCAGGCTTTCAAATGAATTAAAAGTCTGTCTTGGTCTTTCGTTAATTAATAGGCTGGTGTGAAAAATTGCTGCCACACCGCCCCCTCGGCCTGTGCTTCGAGGTTTCTGGTAGTTAGAATGACTCGGGGGTGTTGATTCATTTAAACTAACATACTCATCCTGCTGCAACCAGGTTTCTGTAAGGCAGAGTAAATCGATTTGTTGATCAATTATTAAGTCATGTACTAACAGAGACTTGGAGGAGAGAGACCTAATATTTAATAATCCACATTTCACTGTTTTACTCTTTGGTTCAGATGTGGATACTGTATTGTTCTTTCTTTGTGATTTTTTATGTTTAAGTTGTTTATTGCTGGGTTTTGGTTTGTTTTTTGTCTTTTTGGGAGCTGACACAGTCTCAATGGAGATGGGTTTTTGGGGGGGTAGCAGGAGGAGAGAAGCTGCAGAGAGGCGTGTAAGACTGCAACTCTGCTTCCTGGTCCCAACTCTGGATAGTCATATTTTGGGGGGTTTAATAAATTTGTCCATATTTCTAGAAATGAGAGCTGCTCCATCCAAAGTGGGATGGATGCCGTCTCTCCTAACAAGACCAGGTTTCCTCCAGAAGGTTTGCCAATTATCTATGAAGCCCACATCGTTTCTGGGACACCGCTCAGACAGCCAGCAATTTAAGGAGAACATGCGGCTAAACATGTCACTCCTGGTCTGATTGGGGAGGGGACCAGAGAAAACTACAGAGTCCCACATTGTTTTGGCAAAGTTACACACCGATTCAATATTGATTTTAGTGACCTCCGATTGGCGTAACCGGGTGTCATTACTGCCGACGTGAATTATGATCTTACTGTATTTACGTTTACCCTTAGCCAGCAGTTTTAAATTTCCTTCAATGTCGCCTAATACTTTCAGTATTTTTATTACATTTTTTATTCTATTATTATTATTGTTATTATTATTTTCTTTTCTTCTATATACCTGTATACTTTCTATATGTTCATGTAAAGTTGGGGAACACGAGTGTAAGAATTTCATTACGGACAGTGTTGGGGAGTAACAGAATACATGTACCGGCGTTACGTATTTAAAATACAAAATATGAGTAACTGTATTCTGTTACAGTTACCATTTAAAAAGGTGGTATTCAGAATACAGTTACTTTGTTGAAATAAATAAATGGTCTTTTCCTGTTTCATATGTTAGGCTCTCCGCTCTCTATTTTTGGTAATTCCACGCCGATGGAAACCCAAACAAAACATGCATTTAGAGCAGGGGTCCCCAATCCCAGTCCGCGAGGGCCGGTGTCCCTGCAGGTTTTAGATCTCACCCTGGGTTAACACACCTGAATCACATGATTAGCTCATTACCAGGCCTCTGGAGAACTTCAAGACATGTTGAGAAGGTAATTTATCCATTTAAATCAGCTGTGATGGATCAAGGACACATCTAAAACCTGCAGGGACACCGGCCCTCGTGGACTGGGATTGGGGACCCCTGATTTAGAGGCTCTAATGCCCGTGTCTCAGTCTCACAGCCCATGTCACCTCTACTAGCAGCCCGCAAAATGACGTGACGAAATATTTTTTTTAATTATTGTTCAAAAAATTATTTAATATGAAGGCAATAGGCAGAGTGTTACAGGCATCGCCCTAAAGAATGTAGCCTCATGGGCAGCTTAGCCCAGTTGTAAGTAAGCTATTAAGACTCGACTGTACACTGTGTTCCTGTTTTCCTCCCAAACAATAAGTTCTGTTGGAGCAGCCTTTCAACGCCTCTCTCTGTCTCTTGCTAGCAAATTTGACCCAGACAACAAAGTAAAGCTAGTTTTTGGCTACAAGTATGTTTTATATACCCGCGGAATAGTTTTCTATACGAGATCGCTGCAAAAAGTGCAGCCTTACCTAATGTCCACCTACTGTTACTCATTTATATTACGATTTAAACATCTAGTTAGTTTGGTGAGTAGCCTTCAGTAATAGTAATAAATCACACAGCAATAGTACATTCATGTAGTTGTAAAAAGCATGATAATATATTAAGTAATCCAAACTATTCAGAATACGTTACTCTCATTGAGTAACGTAATGGAATACGTTACAAAATACATTTTGGAGCATGTAATCTGTAATCTGTAGTGGAATACATTTTAAAAGTAACCTTCCCAACACTGATTACAGGTACATGTTGCTACACCGTTTTCTGTATATGACAATAAAGTTGAAACTTGAAACTGTTTCCTGATGTTTGTGTGCACGATGGTGTTTCACACCTACACGCACAAACTTCTTTCTCTCTGATGTGTGAAGTATAAATAGTTTGTGCTTTTTGCTTTGTGTGTTTTTTGTGTGCTATTCCCTCTGACACTGATACTTGTTTGCACTGGTTAAAGGTCAGTGTGTATTAGGAGAATGTCTATAGCGTGAAACACAAAATATTTTGCCACCAGAAACACAGAAAGCATGAATTCCTGCTCTTATAGCTTCACTTACACACTGCCATTCTGCTGGAGCAGCATTATTTGCAAATGGCAGAAAGGCCTATGATGCTTTTAGTTGTTTCTTTAGATACAAAGAAAAGCAGAAAGTTGTATCTGCCAGCAGCCTGAGCCGACAGCAGCATGGCTAAATGATGTTCAGGGTCACATGATCACAGCCTTAACTACAAGCTCTACCAAAAAGGAAAGTTTGACATAATCTTAGAAGAAGAGAGCAAATTAGTGTTTCACATGTAGAGGGATTTCTTTTATTTATGTATTATTCACATTATTTTATTGTATGATGCTTTGGTGACACAAGGTTTTAGCATGCCTCAATGTCTCACACATTCATACTGTTAACAGATGGTATCTCAGGAAGTTGGAGGGAAGCGTTCACACACAAAAGGCCCAGAGTGGGGGAAGAGTCTTTTGTCTCTTCAGGGATTGTAAGAGTTAGCAAGGGAGTGCAGAACTGAAGGTGCGAAAACAGCTTTGTACAGCCTTTTGTCCCTGTAGGGAGGTCTGCCCTGCCGGCTGAAGGGGAGACTCTGCCGATCGTCTGCCCCAGCGATGCATCGTTTCGCCAAGCTTGAGGTTTTGTTCTTTTTTCTGATTAAAGGATGTTAGCTACCACTCACCGTTTGTCTGTGGGCTTTATTAAATGGAAACTTCCACAACACACACCTGTCAGAGCACACTGAACATGGTGGTACCAGCGACTATGAGCAGCACATGAAGCACAGAACTGCAGTTATTGTTATTTTGAGGGAAATCACTGTTGAGTCAAACTGATGACAAATTGTTGACACATCAACCACATGATGGTTTTACTTTGGCGCCCTCTGGAGGTTAAAAAAAGGTTGTTGTGCAGGTGATACAGATGATTGGTTACTGCAGGAAGGAATTTTCCAATAGGGAGGCCTGTGTGATGTTTAAAGTATATATATGGTGGTTTTCTACCTGCTGTTGCTCCAGACAAGCTCTGAGCTTGTATATCTCTGAATGAAGAAGTTAAAGAAACAAATACAACTCACTTTGATTATTTCAGGATCGGAGTCTCAGGGTGGAGCGCTGATTTGGGGATGTAGTGTGTGAGTGAGAGCTCCACAGCGCTGTATGAAACATTAATCACAGACTGACATTATTGTTTAATAAAAGGATTTATCTGATTCTCAAAATCTATAAAAAACAAATGTTTTTCAGTGTTGAGCTCTTTATTCAATATGAAAATAACAAATCATACACAGACGTGTTTTATTTGACCAACAAAAATCCAACGAAAGAGAAGAAGTAACGTTCCCATCAGAGTGTTCTTATTGTTTGCAGTCTCAGAATGAATATTAAATATTGTTTTTGTTGCAGCAACACATATAATATTAAAGGGAAAGAAACACAGGATAGATTCATAAATGTCTTAAATATATGGATATGAGGCTATAAAGTTATATTTGACTGAACGTCTGACAGATGGAGACAGCTTCCTTCACTTCTGTCGACTTGTTGCTCTTCCTCTCACTTTGCTACCTGATGGTGTCACCGTCAGCTCTGCAGCCAGGTCATTATTACAGTAGTACTTTCCAGTCTCTGAGCGAGTGGCCTTGAAAATGTACAGCGATTTATCCGCCAATGAGCTGAAGCGTTTGTGTGGGTCAGGAACGAGTCTGATGTCTCTGTCACCATCAACTAAAAGCAGGTCAACTTTACGTCCTTCACTCTCTCTGCTCCACGTCACTTTACCCTCCACTGAGCCAGGACAGGGCAGAGCGATGGACTCCTTCTGTTTGATCACTCTCTGGATTCTTCCTGTAAAACACACATAGCGTGAAGTTAAATCGTTAAAGATAATTTATACAGGTTTAATTTAAACCTTTAAGACGTCCTGCCATCAGAGTGGGGAACACACATGAAGAATTAAATGAATTTTACTGATCTGTCGACTGTCATGTTCTTTGTTGTTATTAGCTTTTGGATTTTGTGATTATTTGTTTTATTTGTGATTATTTTGTTACTTATTTTTCATGTTTTTGAGCTATTTATAAAGCACTTTAAAGTACCCAGCACAGGACCAAAGTGCGCTGACTCTGCAGTTTGAGTGTTTTACCTTCTTCCACGTCTCCTTTATGGAGCTGTGCACAGTAAGCTTTAATGTTGAAACGGATCCAGTTCAGAGTCTCACAGCTGTAATGTGAACCTTCACCTTAAACGTAAGCAGCAGCTCTGAGAGGCACTCAGTCACAGAATAATGAACTCCATAATAATGATGAATAATGAATGAAGTCTATATTGGCCCAATGTTGTGGGCTGCTCGACCATTTTCCTTTAGCGTCTACAGGAAGACAAAAGCTTCTTCGATGTTCTGTTGTTACTTGTAATGCAACTAATGGTATAATTGTAACTGTAATGTAATTACTGAATTTACTACAGTTATGTGTGACTGAAAAATGTAATGTGATTACAATGAAATGTTACTTTGAAAGCGTTAAACCGAACACTGAAATCACCAGATTATTGATTTTGATTTAACTTCGTCTCAGCTATAAAAATAAATTTTCACTGTTAGATTTTGTTTCTATATTTCTTTCTGTATTTTCTGTTTTTAATGAGAAAATGCAGATGCTTCTTTTTTTAAATGTTGAGGGTTGGAGAGGCCCTAATTTAAAAAGACAGACTGTTATAAAGTTAAGGGGCATTAATTGCAAAGGCCCGGCCTCCTGTGTGTTTAAGTCTGCTTCTAGGAACAACCAGAAGGAAGACACTGAAAAACAAACAACAAACTCTTAGAAGCCAGAGTAAAAAAGGCAAAACTGGGGAAATATGGTCAAGTTTAAGTAGGCATGTCAAGATCAGATCCAACCAATAACATCTCTGGTTGGAGTATGCAGTGATGCGAGTGAGTTTTATTTACAGAAGCGGGGATGGCGAGAACGTAACTTAGAAATACAGTAAACTGAGGAAATTGGAAACCAAACCTGAAACCATAATGTTCAGGGAGAAACACGGACTGTGGAGCAGAGAGACCAGTAACACACCAACGTACGCAGACGAACCAACAAAGAGCACAGAACACCTCTATACACACAAGGTAACGAGGGAATGACACACCAGAGGAGGACACAGCTGAAGCTAATTAGACACGACAGACACAGACCTTCAAAGTAAAACAGGAAATTCACAAACACCAACTTTGGGACATGAACAGAGCACCGGGGGAGGACACAGGTAGGTATAACAAAACACTAAACACAAGAACCAAAACCCTAAGAACTGATACAAAATCAGAAGAAACTAGAAATTAATAGCAATAAACCCAAAATGCTGGTTCAGCGACCTGGGACCATGAGAGCAACAATCATAGGGATCATTTTGAGTCACATGACCTGTGAAACGACCCTCGTCATGTGAGTGAAGCAGAGAGCCCAGCTTAACAGACAAAGTTAAGCTGGACTTTCCGTCACCAGCTGGGGTTTAGATTTAGTTGTTGAACATCCTTCATAGTACAGTCTAACCTGCAGATGCACCAATCCAACATATCATTCAATATCTACAACATGATGGATAATATGCAGAAACCACAGAACAACATTAAACACTAGTGCGCTGTCAGAAATCATCAGTCTATATTCTGTATTTTCCACTTTCTAATCATCACAAAGGATAGATATGCTTCCAGCAGTCTGGCTTCATCCATGGAGAGGTTTGTGAAGCTCCATGGGACCAAAATTCAAATATTTAATTATAATTTACACCGTTTGTGTATTTTCTTTAAATTCCTCACAGCAAATACACATTTTTTAAACAAATTGTGGCCATAAAGGTGTCAAAGAAATGGTGAGCCCTTATGAATGAAGTTATATGACAACTGCTAACGTTTACCTGTGTGTGTGTGCATGTGTGTGTGTGTGTGTGTGTGTGTGTGTGTGTATGTGTGTGTGTGTGTGTGTGTGTTGCTTGTAAAAGTATGAACAGCTCCTTACCTGCACTGCAGCCCAGAATGAAGACTAACAGGCAGCTGAAGATTTTCACCCTCATCCTGACACAGAAGCACCGAGACTAGAAATGAGTGCTCGCTGCATCACTCCGAGCTTTAAATACTCTGCTGTGTCCTCACACAAGAAGCCACAGTCTAAGTCTAAATGTCTTTTTATGGTCATAACAACTCATCTGCCTTCATGTCATCGTGTGAACACTACGTCACTGACGGCAAACTCTGTAGGTTAGGCTGGAAGGTGGAAGGTGCTTTCCAACATTAGATCAGCTGTTAATAGCTTAGAGTCAGTGTGGTAAGACCACTCAAACGTACAATATGACATTTGATGATGTGCTTATATTTTTTTCCACTGTGCATTTACTTTGAGATCTTACGTTTCAGAACGTTTGTGGTTGAAATCTTCCAAACAGCCGTGACACAGATGATCTATGCTGAAAGGAAGAAAAGTGGGGAGGAAAAACTCCCTTTGAACAGGAAGAAACCTCCGTCAGACTGCAGGACTGCAGATTGCAGTTATTTATTTGTAAAAAATGTTTGGAATCATGTATGATTTTCGTTCCACTTCTCACGTGTCACGTGTCCACGTTCCAATAACACTGATTCATGTTTGTGGCTGTAATGTGACAAAATGTGGAAAAGTTCAAGGGGGCCGAATACTTTTGTAAGCCACTGTAATTACAGAAGTTAACTGAGAGAGATCAATTGGAGAAAAAGGCTCTAAATTAATGAAATACATTTGAAAGCAGATGTATATAATTTTATGTCTGTCAGATGGTTATGAGTATCTTTTTGTCTAATGGTTAAATGTTATTTTAAAGTCAGCTACAGTGATGAAACACAGGGTTGTTCTTCAGGGATGAATTATTTTTATTTTATTTATATAGCTCCAAATCACAACAACAGCCTCTAGGGGTTTTATACAGTAAGGTAAGATTTAAGACTTTACTATGGGATCCCCAACAATCAGACGATCCCCTTACAGTGGGAAGGAAACGCTCCCTCTTAACAGGAAGAAACCAGAACCAGGCTGAAGGAGGGGTGGCTTCCATACACCTCTTGGGGATTATGGAAACAATAAACAGAAAACATGTTAAATGTGATGATTAGAGCAGTGCAGGGTTATTTTAATGAACTCTGAAAGTTCTTACCTGCAGTGACGTTACAGCAGCAGATATTCACCCTCATCCTGATCAGGACTCACACATCTGTGAACACACAAACTGAGCTGAGAACAGGAACTCAGCTGCTCACACATATGTGGCTGGTCCTCCTCCACACAGCGACCTCATCAAGATATATTTTCACGCTTTGTGGTTAATGAAGGCCGATGGTTCCTGTTGTCTTCATCATTTATCATTTGATGGCAAATAAAGGACTTATTGTCCAACATTACATGGTTGATGTAACACATATTTCAGAAATACACACACATGTGATTCCACTGAAGATCCTTTTGTTTAAGCAGCAAATATTATTCTGAGAATTGTGAATGACAGCTGTCGTTATGAACATTGAGTCAGTATGACTCAGAAAATTAAAAATAGTGAAATAGTGTCCAAAACAGGAAACATGTAGACCGGAGTGATCTCAGGAGGAAGTGCAATCAGTAAAACAATGACTCGTCATGATGAAAGAATTATACCAAAGACTTGTGAAATTAAGAGTATTAACCATTATTACACCAATTACCAAACAGCTGTGATCTGACAGCTGGATTTATAAGTCTCTAATATTTTATTCTTTTGCTGGAATTTGTGACTTTGTATAAAGTCTCAGTGGGATCGACTCCTAACTTTGGGAAAGGACAGGTATGTCAGAGAAAACGCTGTTATAACAGCGGTCCTGTGAACTTGTGCAGATCACCAAAATAACAACGATTTTCCTGACAAAACACAACTCACAAATATTTTGAAGGCAAATGAAATTAAATCTTCAGGACTTGCAAATAATACTACTTGCAGGTCCCCATCGTCCGCCAGCGCAGGCCATGACATATTAAACATATGTAGCACTGCTTTCTTCCATTTGTGCAACATCTCTAAAATTAGAAATATCCTGTCTCAGAGTGATGCTGAAAAACTAGTTCATGCATTTATTACTTCCAGGCTGGACTACTGTAATTCACTATTATCAGGATGTCCTAAAAACTCCCTGAAAAGCCTTCAGCTAATCCAAAATGTAATGCTGCAATATTTCTATGCTGCTGGGGGCTTCCCATGACAGTGTTTCTTCTTCTGTCACCTTTTTCACTCAGTAGGCGTTTATATACTTGTCTGAATTTATTTATTATCGTTTCTTTTGTCCAGTCTTCCTCCCCTCACGCCCAACCGACGGCCCCTCCCTGAGACTGGCTCTGTAGGTTTCTTCCTGTTAAAAATACGTTTTTTCTTCCCACTGTTACTAAAGTGGTTGTTCAAAGTGGGTCGTCTGATTGTTGTGGTTTTCTCTGTATCATTGTGGGCTCTTAAACTTTGAGGTAACTGTTGGTGTGATTTGGCACTGTGTCAATGAAACTGAACTGGAATGGAAAAGAATGAGTTCAGTTCGGGTCCTGTGGCTCAGTCATCCAGGTAAGGAGATCCCAAAAAGCTGATACTGTTCATCTGGACGTAACGTTTGCAGTGGGAGAAACGTTTTGTCATCATCCAGGTGGTTTCTTGGAGTGGAAGAACTTGACTGGCCAGCACAGAGTCCTGAACTCAGCCTGACAGAACACCTTTGGGATAAATTAGAGTGGAGCCTTCTCTTCTGACATCAGTGTCTGACCTCACAAATGCCTCTGGAAGAACAGAGAGAAATTCCCATAAACACTCCGAAATCTTGTGGAAAACCTTTCTAGAGGACTTGAAGCTGTTATAGCTGCAAAGGGCCGACATCATACTCAACCCTGAGGACTTACTCAGGTTCGTATGCGTGTGAATGCAGATGAGTGAACACTTTTAGCAATAGCGTATTCTGGGAGACAGTGAGATATGTGTTACATACGTCGTCAGTTTCAGTTTGGCTCATAGTTGCTTTCCTGTTATCTGATGTGTGACCTCAGTAACTGATGGGGGAGGGGCTAAACAGATGTTAAACCTGATTGGTGTTAAACTGACACATTATATGGATAAAAAGTACAATTATTTTCAATGACTACATTAAAACAAAAGTTAAGATAAAAAACATGATTATTGACTCAACTCAATAAAAGCTTTAGAAAGGAAACATTTCAAATATCAAATGAGAAACAAAGAAAAACTGAAGAACTGTGATGAGGTTTGATGTCACCTGATAGGATCATTGTCACATCCACAGCTGCAAAAGTGTCTTCCCTTCTGAGCAGGACTTATTCTCTAATGCACTGGATTATTTGTCTTTATTGTGTCTTATGTCCACACCACCATCAGCTTTAAGTAGCTTACAAAGAGACACAGAAGTCTCCACATGAAGCTCATTACAAGAAATCAAAACTGAGGCAGCTGCATCTTTTATACATCTTGAAAAGTTCTTGCCTGCAGTGATACTGGATCCCAGAGCAAACGGCAACTTTGATATCAGCAAACAGACATTGGTTTGATCTTTTTTCAAAACAGGAAATAAGCTGCTTGTGCGTATGCAGCTGCTCCTCCAGCACACAGCAGCTCAAAATACATTTCACCACACTGAGGTTAATGAGCACTGATGTACAGCATGACATCACCATACCTGAAATATCATCACCACATCCAAGACATGTTTTAGTTCTGCTCTTCTGTCCATCCACAGGTAAATCCAGCTTAGCCAGATAAACAGATAAGAAGCTGATTTCTGTGGTGACCACAGCAGGTCGCCCTGCCTGACACCGCACAGGGATTACTGTCTCCCCGACAACTTGTGTCTCTCGCTTGTTAGAAGAATGTGTGAACCACACCCAGCATAAGCAGAGAGAGCCGACCGGCTGAAGGACATAAATGAAACCACATCAGTTTCACTTTGACTTCATGCGCTGACATTTGGAAAACAAAACAGGTTGTTGCCATGACCACCACGCGGCCATGCTTGTGGTTTCAGAGCACATGTTGTGTGACAATAGTACTGCAACCCTGTGCAGACCACCACGATATAAGACAGGTTTACTTCATGCAGCAGATTTTGAATACATATGTGGTTATATCCATGTGATCCATACCTACGTCCCTCTGCGTGTAGAAGTCCCAGACCCCCCTGTCCTCCTCCACCTGTTCCATGCTCTCCATGGAGCAGGTGGAGGAGGACCTTGTGTTGTTCTCCAGATACCTCAAAGTCTTCAGCTGACTCCTTTTGATGTGGAGGACCTTTGGCTCTGCTCAGAGCTCCTTCCAGTTCCTCCTCCTATCCATACGGCTGAACCCCAAGCAAGGAGTACTCGCACATGCTGAGGTCAAAGTTCAACTGGTTTCAACTTTGACCGCTGAGTGCTGTGACGTACCTTCGTGTGACCAATAGAAACAAACCATACTGCTGCACTAAATTCAACCACACGCTGAGGTTCAGTGAACTGTTTTGGGGGAAGTGGTAACGACACACTCGTCACCAGTCGGGATAGTTACAAAGCTTTCTTCTTTATGAATGAGCGACACGTTTTTACTAAACATTTGAACCCAATACCACACAAACTCTCATAGAGGGTGTAGGAACTGATATTTTTTATATTGTCATTTGTGCTTAGGAACATATAATCATTCATATTCTGATAAAAATCATATCCTTATTAGGTCTGATAAGATTCTGTGTGCACTCGTGTACCATGAGATGAGAGGAAGCAGCCGCGACGTTATAATTTCCATCATAGCTTTAGGAACTAGATTATTCTGTTTCTTAAAGTGCAAGACTCCACACCTTTAAATGTTCATCTGAGATATGACCTATTGCAAGTTCCTGTTCTCATCATTTAGCGAGACGCTTACTTCTGCTTTTCTGCATGCCTCATACACACAGTTTAACTTCATTGAAAGGTCGCATATCTATGTATGGTATAGCTGGAAACACACACACACACAGACACTGATGTTGTTCAGATATGCCTGCTTAAGACTGTCACGTGTATTTGTAATTGCATATTCATGAATGATTGCTTGCTGACAATAAAAAGGGCTGTAGCGAAGGAATCAGTCGAAGTTGGCTAAGCACAGGTGAAGACCTGGGCTGACTCCCTTGCGAGCCACAAAGACAAAGAGCTCTGTTTGTCTTGTTTTGTCGTGCAGTTTGGGCTTGTGTTCCAGCGGAGTTTGTGCCTAGATAAACCCAACAGAGGACATGCAGTCAGAGGGATACATGTTGTGAAATGACAGGAAGCAGGCACATCGAGGTTGAGTAACAGAATGAGCTGAGGACAGCCCGACCTGGTCCTGGTTTAATAACGGCCTTTTGTTTATATTGGCCGTGGTTAGATTTAGTTAAGAACACCTGAGGCTGGATTCAGACGGTTTATTGGCCTTTTTTAGCCACTGGTTCCTGAAATAGACCATTAGGAATAATTCCTAGTTTCCATTTAGGAAAACCTAAATGGCAAAACAAAATGAAAGTCTGAATTCTGATCTAGAGTCCAGAGCCGACAGTGGTCACACATGTCAAATTTTTTAACTTTAAAAAAAAAAAAGTTTAAAAAAGAATAAAATATCTAACAAACAAAAACAAAGTAAACACACAATTCAAATTTACAACTGTAGAAGGACCCACACACACATCAGGGTACTGGGATATATAAATATATTTATCCCACATCATTTTATTGATTTATTGATTTTTACATGGAAACTGAATGTATGGAGTCATCTTTGCTCCAACAGATTTACGACAGGATTCAACAACACGTCTCTCTTATGTTGCATTAATAGTTTCATTAATAATCGCATTTTATATGGGGGTACAAAATTGAAGGATACATGAACTTCATATTATATACATATAAAAATACAATTACATACATTTTTACAGTAAAACATTGAGACAAACCAATATTTTTGACTGGCCCATCAGATAAAGTTAAACTGGTCTTGGTGGTTTGGGCTTCTGCAGTAAGACGTACGTGCTGTCAGTCAGCTGCTTTGAACCTTTGGGGCAGAAAATAAAGAAATCTTTGATTATTTTTGTGATGGGAATGAAAATAACAAGTTTGGCTGTAAGAACGTAGATGAACGTGGATCTCAGTGTAAATGTTTGTTCGGAGAATTCGAGAAGCTCAACATTAAAGTTACCTTGTTGATTTCCATCATTGAAAGACTCACCAACCAAAGAATATGGAGAATCTGCAGGAGGGAACCAGAGTTATGAATAAATACAGTTTGTAAGCTGCTGTGAGAGTTTGTGCCAGCAGAGCTGTTACCGTTCATGTCTGTGGTGTGTGGCAGGTAGGTGATGGTGGCGTATGTGGGGTCATTCTGCTTTAATAAACCTGTGAAAACAGCAAACAGCCTTCATCAGATCCACATTTCATTTCACTTTCATGCTTTTACACAACAAACCAACATTTTTACCTTTTTACAGGAAGCTGTAAACTTTACTGCAGCAGTATGTAAACCTATGCACGTGTGAGGCGGTGTGTGTGGAGCTAGTAACTATAGATACCTTTATTACTGCCAGCGTGAAAAGTGGAACCAATCAAGGAATATGTCGAGTCTGTAGGAGGAAAGGACATGTTTGGATTAAATGAAGGCAGATGCAGTGTTAGCAGAACTTCTGGTTCAGTTATGAGGCTGTGAGTGTCGGCTGTTACCGGGCAGGGTTCCAGTCTGTGGCAGGTCGGGGATGGTGGCGTACGTGTCATCGTTTTGGTTTGACGTATCTGTTAAAACATTCAACAGGATGTTGTAATCAGATTTTTTGGTTACTTTAACACACAGTTATGTTTAATTGAAATTGGAGATGTAAGCTTGGGCACACCTGGAGCTCAGCTGCTTTTATCACACCTGCCAAAATTAGTTTTTGTTTGAGTTTCTCTTTATTTTAAAACCATCTTCTAATGCTCTTATTGCAGTATGAGTAATTGTTATGGCCCAGTAAACAGTATCTTTACTGTTACAGTTCCCATGTTAGCTTCATCAGACTCACACATACATAACGGTGTCAGTGGGGAAGAGTAATCTAGTGAGGAGCAGCTTGTTTCTGTTGGCTGGCTTTGCTTTGAGATGAATGTATATTAATATATTCTCTACGTGTGTCTCTTTGTATGAAAGGTAGCAGTAATAGAACAACCATGCAGGTTTACCTTGCAGCTCTGTCATGCAGTGTGCAGATCGCGGTCCAGCTCCTAAGAAAAAACACTGAATTACTTCTCAGTTCTTGTAACATGAAGTTTTGCAGCAGCTCGAGGCCTAAACATGAAGCTGGTTCAACACACCCAGGTTATCTTTTTATCTGGATTCATTTATCTAACATTGGTGATCAGACGCCCCGACTACAGAGCAGAATACAGATTTTCCCTAAATCATATCCAGGGTAAATCACCATGGTAACTTGTGCTGTGCTCAGGAGCATGATTCAAGATCAGAGAGCGATTGGAGATTAGAGATCAGTGGGTATGACATCACCACCTACAGACCAATCAAATTGAATCACCATTCGTGGACAAACACACACCAAGAACACCTGATTAATCAAATTAACTTCACTTTGTGACAAACTGAAGAGATTTTTTCTCTTTATCAGAACTTTTAATATTTGAATGGATTCAGTTTAAAGTTTCAGAGCTCCAATGTGCAGCTGTCACCTAGAAATCAATGCAGCACTGAAGATGCATTTTTAAAATAAATTACTGGAATTAAAATATTTATTTTACCACTCTGTGCACTAAATCAGATCAGCGATTAATGATCAAGTGTCGGCCTTTTAACGGCAATGCTGCATTCACTGATACTTTACTGTATGTTCTTATGTTCTTCACAGATTTCTGATCAGTAGCAGGCGACACACATAAGTAACATTTTCTGTGGACAGAGTCGTATGATCTGTGAAAAGGCTCTTTTAGATTGGTCACATGCTGCCAACACCAGCTTTTTAATGACAGCACTCAGGGGAAACTCAGTGAGCTGATGAAATGTTTCAGCTGCTGATTAAAAATCTATAAAGAACATAGAACATATGAGAATAGAATGTGCAGCAGCTTGTGTGTGTTCTGTTTCCAGCAGTGACTCAACAGCAGAAGAAGATTTTATACAAATAGTGAAATGAATATGTGCAAATTCCTGTGACAATGCAATGCACGGTTTCTCATTCAGTGACTTTAGTATAGCTTAATACCACAGGTTTTTGTATTTACAGAGTTTACCCTGCACTTCATTGTAAGTATGGAAAATGATGGTTCTTTAAATATTTTCCTCTTCTTTGGGTCGTATAGCTCTTGTTCCAGTGTTGGAGGCTTATATTAAACATGAGGTTGATGTATACAAGTAACCACTGAGAGTCAAAAGACCAGAGTTCAGACTCACAAGAGTTCAAATGGCGGACTAGTGTGAGAATAATAAGGATAGTTTTGAACTGCATTCATGCAAAGCTACTCTAGTCCAGTCCAATAGCAGTCCACGGGAGCACAGCACGTTAAACTGTGATGAGTCCTGAGCAGTTTGTCCAAACCCTGGACTCTTACTGTGTAACTATGAAATTTATTAATTATATTTAGAAACACGAGTTGCATTCACGGATAAACTGCGTGGTCTTTGCATTTTCATTAGCTCAGTTGCTAAATGCACAGTCACACTTTATTTTATGTTTTATTTCAGTTTAATTTTTTCTTTTGCTTCTAAATCTGCAGTAAACCAAAAGAAAAGAAAGAGTAAGAAGCCTTGTAAAGGAAACTAAAGACAAGAAACTAAACTAGACCGAAGCTGAAGCTGAAACAAAGATGTGAGAATTATCAGGAGAAGAGTCTCAATGAATGAATCTGAACCACGGCAGCATCTATTTTAGATTCTGGTCACGTTCTGCTTTACTCACCTCGTCTCTTAAACCTGCGTCTCCGAATAAAGTAGACGGTGATGATGATGAGGATGAAGAGAAGAGGAGCACTCATTCCTAACTGGAAACCAGTTTGTTTGACTGGAAACAAACATAAACATAAATATCATTTAAACATTTTATCTACAGAACAGGGGCCCGTTCTTCGTACCTCGCTAAGTAAGTTAGCCGGATTTGATTGTTGACGATTTCGCGTGATCTTGGATCGTTCGGTTCTCCGAAGCTCATCCGGGACTTGCTGTCATAGCAACAGATCCGTAAGCGTAAACCTGCTCGGGAGCAGGTTTACTTTATGTAAACAGGATTAGATCGCCGCCACTCAGGTATGTCCGCTGCATTTATACGAAGCAACAGCGATATTTCTCCACTGTTTCTCCATAAATAAATATTATCAATGTAACTAAAGATAATGCAGCATTTGATTCTTTTATTGATTTCATACAGATACATACAGGTCATTTCCTAAAAAAAGGGAAATGTACTATTAATCATTCTATTTCATGTATTTGATTATTTCAGATGTAATTCACATTTTAGAGTAGTAATAAAAATTACTTCGTGTAATCAAGATGAGAGACCACGGCTATAAAAGCGAAGGTGGATTTGGGAAGTCTGTCGCAGCCATGTCCTGTCCGTTTGTACGCGAGCAAGGAAGGTGCAAGATTGATAAGGAGAGTTTACAGAATTTAGCGTATATTGCGGGATAGACGGGATATATATATATAGATATATATATATATATATATATATATATATATATATCTATATATATCTATATATATATATATATATATCTATATATATATATATATAGATATATATAGATATATATATATCAACTTACTGTGCATGCTTCAGTCACCCCTTGCATGGGAACAGGTAAAAGTGATGGAGTGTTATGTAAAACTACACACAAAAAAACCCACAATGTCAATAAATGTCACAGTACAAAAAGGGGTGTGACGAGGGGGTGCAGGACCACCACCTGTCTTTATTTGCTCTGCCCTTTTCTTGGTTGCTGTTATAAACAAACAAACAGATTATTTCAGGGTCTCTTGTCATAGACTAAAAGCAATATAAGTGATAAATATTACCATTCTGTAGAATATTCTTATATTTCACTTTTACTTGTTCCCATGTTCTAGTGGGTCCTGTTGTGGCTCTAATGTGAAAGAGGATATGATGTAATATAATATAATAAATTACTTACGAGTTTAATTTGTCAGCAACTTTCTGCCAGCCCTCTCTCCTTGCTTTTGCAGCCTTTGCAGTGTTCCCCTGCGTTTTAATTAAACTCTGAAACTCCTGATATCCCTCAATCAAGAGTTCTTGGTCTGCTGCCGAAAAATACTGAGCGCGCTCCTTCGCCATCTTCGCCGACCAATCACAGGGTTGCCGATCAATGTTTCTACTATCGATGCGTAGCCCCTTTTAAGCCACCCAGTGATCTCAGATTACTTCATCCAGCTGTACTAATCGTCAACAACAGGTGTGTTCGGAGAACCGGATTAGCGAGCTCAAAGTTAGCGCGATGATTTGATCTTGGATGTAGTAAGCGAGGTACGAAGAACGGGCCCCAGAACTGACAGATGTTTGTAAGCTTGTGTACACGTGAACGACACTCTGACCTTAGTTTGTTTGTTTAAAACGTACATAATGGAGTTTCTGTTGTTGTTGACTGCTGAATTCTAGTTAATGTAGCCCTTGTTGTTATTGTTGTTGTTGTTGTTGTTGTCGGTGTTGTTGTCGGTGTTGTTCTTGTTGGTGTTGTTGTTGGTGGTGTTGTTGTTGGTGGTGTTGTTGTTGTTGTTGTTGTTGTCGGTGTTGTTGTCGGTGTTGTTCTTGTTGGTGTTGTTGTTGTTGGTGTTGTTGTTGTTGGTGTTGTTGTTGGTGTTGTTGTTGTTGTTGTTGGTGGTGTTCTAGCAGATGCTGTCATTGTAGTAGTAGTTGTTGTTGGGGGTCTTCGTGATGTAGAAGTTGTTGTTGTTGTTGTTGTAGTTGTGGTTGTCTTCTTACCTTGAGTATACAACAGACAAAATAGTTACATGAGAATTGATTAACAGATTTGACTGTTTACTTCTATTGTTTGGCTGCTTTGTCACTCATTATCCTTCCTGTACCTGTACCTGACCACGTTCAGAGGAATGCTCTTTGTTAAGTCACTTATCACTGAATCATCTATGAATCAGTCAAGTATAAAAACAAGTGTCCTAACTCAGGGAATGAACCAGTGTTGTGTCTACACATATCAGGCAATTAAACAGAAAATCCATTTTAAATTGTATTTTTAGGCAATTTGTTAATATTTAGTTTTAAATTCAATTTTATTTAGTAGATAGTGTCTAATCACAACAATAGTTGCCTTAAGGCATCTTTTATATTGTAAGATAGACTCTGACAATAATACAGAGAAAGCGAGAGACTCCAAGCATTTGGGAACAGGAAGTGGGAACAGGAAGAAAAGAGCAGCTCTCTGTCATCTCTGAGGACCTTCAGCAATAGTTCTCCAGGCTTCCTGAAGGACATTCAAAGCTCTTCGTTGGATGTTTCTGCCTGTTGTTCTCTGTCATTATGATCCCACACTGCGTCAGTCATGCTGAGGTCCGGCTCTGATAGAGTTCCCCTGTGTGTTTCTATCCATTTCTGCTTTCACTGCACTGTCAGTGCATTTGGGATCATTGTCATTGAAGCCAGGTAACACACACCAATTAGTTAAACTGCAGGAATGTCTTAAAGACATAAAGACCTGGATGGCCGCTAACTTTCTGCTTCTTAATTCAGATCAAACTGAGGTTATTGTACTCGGCCCTGAAAATCTTAGAAATATGGTATCTAAGCAGATTCTTACTCTGGATGGCATTACCTTGGCCTCCAGTAACACTGTGAGGAACCTTGGAGTCATTTTTGACCAGGACATGTCCTTCAACGCACATATTAAACAAATATGTAAGACTGCTTTCTTCCATTTGCGCAACATCTCTAAAATTAGAAATATCCTGTCTCAGAGTGATGCTGAAAAACTAGTTCATGCATTTATTACTTCCAGGCTGGACTACTGTAATTCATTATTATCAGGATGTCCTAAAAACTCGCTGAAAAGCCTTCAGTTAATCCAAAATGCTGCAGCAAGAGTCCTGACAGGGACTAGAAAGAGAGAGCATATTTCTCCTGTTTTGGCTTCCCTTCATTGGCTTCCTGTTAAATCCAGAATTGAATTCAAAATCCTGCTCCTCACATACAAGGTCTTAAATAATCAGGCCCCATCTTATCTTAATGACCTTGTAGTACCATATCACCCTATTAGAGCACTTCGCTCTCGCTCTGCAGGCCTACTTGTTGTTCCTAGAGTATTTAAAAGTAGAATGGGAGGCAGAGCCTTCAGTTTTCAGGCCCCTCTTCTGTGGAACCAGCTTCCAGTTTGGATTCAGGAGACAGACACTATCTCCTCCCTGAGCCTGAGGGGGTCATATGATTGTTGGGTTTTCTCTGTATCTATTATTGTACGATCTACTGTACAATATAAAGCACCTTGAGGCGACTGTTGTTGTGATTTGTTGCTATATAATTAAAATTGAATTGAATTGTCGTGCTGGAAAATGTCACTGTTGCCAATCAGATGCTTTCCAGATGATTGTGCATGGTGGACCAAAATCTTTACTGTGTTCATAATTTCATCAGTTCTGATTAGAGCTCCAGCTCCACCTCACTCAGTGGTGTTAGAGCTCTTGCAGAGCCTCCACCATGTTTAATAGATGACTGCAGAAACTCACTACAGGACGTCTCTCCTACTGACAATTATTTGAACCACACATTTAGTTTCATCCTCACACTTCTTCTTCTGTCAGTTTCCTCAGATTTTTTTGGATACCCTGCCACCATGCTGAGATATTCCAAGATTCCTGTTCTTGTTGGTGTTATATTTGGCATATTTTACAGATTCAATTAAAGAAATGAGAACAAATCTTGTGTTTTTACAACAGGCTGCTAGTACAGGCTACCCTACATGTTTATATACATCACTCTGCATTTAGTCAGTAGTTATTATTAATCTCTGGCTCTCTTTCTTTGTCCTGTCTTCCATCACATCCAACTGGTCACTGCAGATGGCCGCCCCTCCCTGTACCGGGTTCTGCTCGGGGTTTCTTCCTGTTCCCTCCGCCATCTCGGCCACCCTCTGGGCCAGCTCCTCCCTCTGGCTCGGTTGTGGGCCAGCCATGCTGCGTCCCGGGTTTCAGCACCAGTGTGGCGTGAATAAGGCTCGGCGGGACCACAGGTTGTTATTGAGAGCCATTTTTGTTCATTCCATGGCTGCAGCTCTCTGCTGGCAGCACATCACACCGCCACACACAACCCCTGAGTCCCCGTGTTTTAACACGGCGAGCGTGATCGCAGATGCTGTGCAGGTGCGTCCACATGGCACCACAGACCACGCCCCACCACAAACACGAAAGGCAGTTACCAAACATATTCACTTTCAAGCTCGTTAGAACTGTACAAACTCTGCTTTTGCCTTTTATACTTTATTGCTTTAGATGGCAGTGAGCCCTGGTGCGAGTTTTGATTTGGAGATCATGGAGATGACAAAAAGACAGGAGATGTAACATCTTAATGTATGACTTCTCTGATGTCATCTGTATCTCATGTAATAACTCAAATGGAAATATTTACTGGTCCAGTTTCAGATTTTTTTTATTTATAAAAGAAAGTAATGGTGAATTCTCCCTACAGCGCCCTTCTTTCTATAATAAATATAATTCCATTGTCATCATTTCTAACTTTGAATCTTGAAGTAAAAATTTGATTGGTCACCAGTGAACTGTTGGAGTCTTTACTGTCAGTGCGTCACAAAGCTGTTGTTGGACAGGAGCAGCAGACTGCTATTATCATACTGAGCTGTGTCCTGGCATCTTTCTTAAAACCTCAAACCACTTGCATGCAGAGCGTGTTGCACTCGGCTTCTCTGACAGCAACGAGTTTTATATCAGCCCAGAGTTAATCTTGGCCTACATCCCACGTGTGGGACTAATAAAGGTTATCTTATCTTATCTCTGCACCGACCACCTGTTACATCTGCATTTACTGGCAGATCCCCATGTACTAAATAGACATGAAGAAGTTAGAAAATTAAGAACAAGGAGGGAGGAAGGGTGGGGGACGTAAACGAGAATGAACAGCTTGCAGAACTGGGGGAACCTATCTAGACGACAACTGGAAGTAGCATGTTTGGAGCCGTGGTCCTGCTCCTGAAATTCCGATACATAATCTCCAATACAAAGCTGTTGTTGAACAGGAACAGCAGACTGTCATTACTGTACTCAGCTGTTTATTGGCATCTTGCTCAGAACCTCAAACCGCTTGTGTGCAGAGCGTGTGGTCTTTAATAGCAGCTAGTTTCATATACACCCAGAGTTAAACCTGGCCTAACTTTGTCAGAGTGTACAACACTCTGTGAGACAGAAAGCAAACTTCTAGTTTTTCTTCAGTCTCACTCTTTTCAATCGTTACTTTAAATATTCAGATTCATACAGCACTGTTTCTGGGTCAGTTTGTATTAAAAACATCATAATAACCCAGAGATCCACCTTTCCTCTTCCACAGCAGCCTGTCAGTGTGCTTCCTGTGGTTGTTTCACTTGTGACAACCACACTGGGGACACAAGTGGAGCTGATGGTCTCAGTCAGGCTAACACTTCCCTCAGTTTGCAGTCTTTATGCTAAGCTAAGCTAACGGTCTGCAGACTGTAGCTTCATGTTTGACGGTCAGAGCAGAATCAGCCTGCTGATTGAATTATTTTATACCTGCATGATAATTTGGGTTCATGTGTCTCACCTCTGTCAGATCTCTGTGCTTTGGTCACATTCAGATAAACAGCTGGTTTTCCATCACAGTAGTACAGTCCAGAGTCAGCAGGCTCAGCTTCTCTTATTGTTAATGTTTTGTCTTTATGGGAAAAATGATTTCTTCCATAATTTATTTCTCCAGTGTCTCGTCTCCATGTTGGAACAGCTGATCCTCCAACATCACCAGGACATTTCAGTGAGACGCTGTCTCTCTCTTCAACAGTGCGTCTTATTGTTCCTGTGAATAATAAATGAATGTGTGACTAAAAACCAGGATTGAGCTTGTAAAATGGACAATTATTGGATTTTCTCGTGTTCATTATGAAATCAGGGGCCAAAACAAACAAAGAAACAAAAAAATAAAAACAAACAATATCAAAAAAGTAAAAGCAAATAGCTAATTTAAGAAATGTGATAAATTAACCTATTGAGACCTGAGGGATGTACTCAGATTACGGGGTTAGCAGGTATGTTGAGCCCAAAGCTCGGGTATTCAAAGTCACCAGGGTAACTGGAACATGTAACCTGGTTTTGTTACAGTTTCAGTGTAAAACTGTGAGTTACTGACACATTTATCATTTAAAATAATTTGTCCCAACATGCAAACTGTGATGCATCGACACAACGATGTGCTTGAGTTTAGTTGGTGATACAGAGAATGGACAGTTTTATTATTGGTCTTAATTATCTGCCAAGTCTCTACTACACAACTGCTATTAGAGTTAACAGAAGAAAGGTTACAAAACTGGATCATCCTGTTTGCACACTGTTAATTAGAGAGAATATTAACATTTATTTAATTATTTTTGTCATTTACATGCAGTCTTCGTTGGGCTTTAATGCCGTGTCAGACCCAAAGCCAATGAATGGCTTTTTAAAATGTTTTAAATAATCACATCCCAAAAATCAAATGACCCCCTGTGAGTAACGGCGACAGTGGGGAGGAAAAAATCCCTTTAACAGGAAAAAACCTCCGGCAGAAACAGGGCTCGGGAAGGGGGAGGGGTGGGGCCATCTGCTGCGACCATTTGGGAGTAAACACATCGAGAGTGAAGAATGCATCATGGGAATCCCCGGCAGCCTACATCTATTGCAGCATAACTAAGGGAGCATTCAGGGTCACCTGGTCCAGCCCTAACTATATGCTTTAGCAAAAAGGAAAGTTTTAAGCCTAATCTTGAAAGTAGAGATAGTGTCTGTCTCCTGAATCCAAACTGGAAGCTGGTTCCACAGAAGAGGGGCCTGAAAACTGAAGGCTCTGCCTCCCATTCTACTTTTAAATACTCTAGGAACAACAAGTAGGCCTGCAGTGTGAGAGCGAAGTGCTCTAATAGGGTGATATGGTACTACAAGGTCATTAAGATAAGATGGGGCCTGATTATTTAAGACCTTGTATGTGAGGAGCAGGATTTTGAATTCTGGATTTAACAGGAAGCCAATGAAGGGAAGCCAATACAGGAGAAATATGCTCTCTCTTTCTAGTCCCTGTCAGGACTCTTGCTGCAGCATTTTGGATTAGCTGAAGGCTTTTCAGGGAGTTTTTAGGACTTCCTGATTACAGTAGTCCAGCCTGGAAGTAATAAATGCATGAACTAGTTTTTCAGCATCACTCTGAGACAGGATATTTCTAATTTTAGAGATGTTGCGCAAATGGAAGAAAGCGGTCTTACATATTTGTTTAATATGTGCGTTGAAGGGTCAAGGTAATGCCATCCAGAGTAAGAAGTAAGAGTAAGATACCATATTTCTAAGATTTTCAGGGCTGAGTAAAAAAACCTCAGTTTGATCTGAATTAAGGAGCAGAAAGTTAGCGGTCAGGTTAAACAACCTAACCTCTAATCTGAGATGAGCTCCAGCTTCTTGATAAAGCCCTATTGGCTGGAAAAGCAGATTAATGGACGCCTCTGTTGCCTTGTTTGCAGCACTATTGTTGGCATTTGCTGTTGTAATATTTACCGTGTTTATGGTTTAATACTGTGTCTGACTGAATCACAGTAGGCTGCATAATTGTTCCATTTTCTGTGAAAGACCACATTAACCGTCCAACGTGTTCCACCTCTGATCATGTTCCATTAGGATCAAAACTAAAGTGCCGACAACAGCAACAATCCCCACATCCACATTTATATCACACATTTGTGTTGTTGCTCTATTGTTACAGCACACAGAGAAACTTGATAACCACGTTGGTAATACCGGCCGATCACTGCACAATAACCCAAACTAAAATGCTTCAGTGTGATCATATCAGCTGAAGTTCAGATACACTGTGGTTTGAGTTTACAGAGAGCAGAAATAATACTTTTTTTTTATTATGTAGCTGTTCACAGCTGCTCACTGGTTACTGCAGTATGTGATGTTTACACATGAAGGACATTACAGTTATTATTTTATATAAAATGCAAACGCAGCATTTATTAACACACTGAAGTTTGAGGGGTTTTTAAAATCAGAGATGATTTTTAAAGAGAAAACAGGTTAAAGCTGATAAAGTTTGATGTTACCTGATGGGATCACTGTCAGCTCCTCAGCTGGGTAACTATTACAGAAGTATCTGCCAGAGTCTGAGACAGAAGCTCTGAGGATGATCAGCGATCGATCAGCCTGTGAACTGTATCGTTTCTGTGGATCATTGATGTGTTTTATGTTTCTGTCTCCATCAACAGTAAGTATGTCAGCTCTGCTTCCTCCACTCTCTCTGCTCCACCTCACTTTACCCTGCAGATAGTAAGGACAGCGCACAGTGACCTGCGTCCCCTCTGTAACTACTTCACGGGTTAAACCTGCAAAACAAAAACATTTTTAAAATCATGTCTCAGACTCACTGAGTACACGTTAACATCACATGACTCTGTGTTTCATGAAAGTAACCTGAGTGTTACTCTGTCAATAAAAGTTCAATAAAATTCAACTTTGAGCATCACGCGATCATCCTGACAGAAGGAAGTTAGAAGATAACTGACAGGATGTTAGAAAACAGCAGGATATTTGCTGACCTATGAATGTTTCCTGATTGTACATTCTTCAAGCTTTAGTCTGAAAATTATTATTTCTTTATCTTATTATAAATCAATCAGTAAAAAGCTGAACTTCAGGTCAAAAATCACTGTTTTTCATTAATGTTGTTTTCAAAACAGTTCGTCTAAACTGACAAACAGAGAATTTCATTATTGAAACTTTTCTTCCGGAAGATGAAACGTGAAGTTTGAACTACATTCAGACCATTACTCGACTTCCTGTGATCGTGTGTCTGCTTCACACTTTAAACTCACTTTCTATAATCTTGTGAAATCCCTGTAACTACAGACACCAACACAAACGCACATGTGTGAAAACTATAAAGTAAATCAGATATTAATGCAAAGTGTCCCACCTGGTGTGACATGACAGCTCAGAGTGCAGGCTAACAGGCAGCAGTAGATGTTCACCCACATCCTGACAGGCTGAAGTGTCTGAACTCACAGTGACCACAGTTTGTGTTTGAACAGAGGACAGGAAGTCAGCGTCTCTGTGAACACGCCTGCTCTTCTGTTTCTGAGGTTCTGTGGTCAGAGAACAAACGCCTTCTCTCTTTATTCTGATCTGTTACACTTGTTTCAAATCCAGTGACTGTAACTAAACTTACCGACTGCTGTTATAACTCAGACACACAGATACATGATGGTCACATGTGGCAGGAGACGAGCTGCAGGGCAGGAAAAGCTGGATCGTTCAGTGTGTGCTGGCACAGATGCAACAGAGAAACAGTTTGGTCCAATCACTAACTTTGATAATAGCAGATACCAGGTGAGCTGGTTCAATGCCTCCCCACCCTGCCTGTGTCAGTGTCACAACAACTTTTTTTTTATTGTTTTTTGTTTTTAATGTATTAGACAGAGACATGTTTCATGCATCAGCAGAGGAAGACAAATATAAATGAGTGTCATTGATGAACTGAAGTGATGCTGCGTCCAGTTTAAGATAAAAAGTAAAATGAAGAGAGCTCCTGGAATCAAAGCAGAGCCACTCCTCCTCCACTTTGAAAGGAACCAATAGATGCTTTGGGCATCTGAGGCCTCGTAGCTGAGGTGCTCCAAGTGTGTCTGCAGGAGAGCGAGTCCTCGGTGAAGACACTGACAGCTGCTGATTTATGATCAGTGGAAACTGAGAGGCTGACAGGAAGTTGATAACTGATCTCTGATCAGTAGAAGTGCTCTGTCTCTATCACTTCCTACCAATCAGCTATCAGCAGCTAAATCAGTCGCTCATTTGCTCACAGACAGACTCTCAAAAGAGCTGAGTGACGTGGTTCCTGTCACCTTTGTGTCCATCAAACAGAATTTTCCGAGATCATAATTAATGTTAGAGTCACACAGCTCATATCTCTGTGTGGAGGAACAGTCATGGAAGGTTAATAAGAGGAGCTGGGAAAAGAAAAAGTTTCAACCTGAGATGAAACTTTCTGAACGTCCAGGATAAAAACATGGAGGCTCTGCATGAGTTAGACTCTGAAAGGCACAACAGAAAAACAGTGCTGAGGTTAAAGTGAAGGTAACAGAAATAATCATGTGATGACAGCAGAGTTGAGTTTGTCAGTGTGAGAAAGCAGAAGTGATAAAAACAGTGCAGCAGCTCAGTCGCCCACCTCTGTTCAATTCAATTTTATTTATACAGCACCAAATCACAACAGCAGTCGTCTCAAGGCGCTTTATATTGTACAGTAGACCCTTCAATAATACATACAGAGAAAAACCCAACAATCATATGACCCCCTATGAGCAAGCACTTTGGCAACAGTGGGAAGGAAAAACTCCCTTTTAATAGGAAGAAGCCTCCGGCAGAACCAGGCTCAGGGAGGGGCGGGGCCATCTGCTGTGATTGGTTGGGGTGAGACCGGTCGCAGCAGATAGGGTTTACATCTAAAAAAACACAAAGGGCATCACTGGGGATTATTTTGAACTGAGAATCATGCAAAGCTGTTCTAAAAGAGTCCAGGAATAAGTGGAGCGTTATTAGTGAGTGTTTGTATTTTTGGTGGCGACTCAGTGCACGCAGTGATGTGTTAGTCGTGCTCTGCAGCGAGTGAATTTTCTGTATGGCATCACCACACGGCTCATTACCCCCTCCATCAAAGTCTGATCACCTTCTGCACAGGAGAAACTCGAGTGACACGACACAGCTTTACCCCAGGAAACACAGACTGTATATAAAAAATGGACATAAGATTCAGGCGTGAAACATGAAGCCAGTGTGGAAGCGTTTAAAGCAGGGGGTTAATGCACTGATTGAAGGTGAAAAACAGGTGCTGCTGGATGCCCTGAGACCCCGCCCACCACTGCAGAGCCTTGTTAGTGACGTGGAGGATGGTGGGACACAGTCCATGGAGTTTTTCACAGTTTGTCCCTTTGGTCACTGAAAAGTTTACTTCTAACTGAAACTGAAAGAGAGCGGCAGCTGCTGCACAGAGGAAGTGAGAAAATAGCACCGTCACCGTCGTCTATCTTCGTCTCAACACAGAGACCTCGGCTGGTGTCGCATACACAGATATAGATACGTGAGAAAGGGCCAAACTGTGATGATGACAGTGTGAGGAAGATGGAAACTTGTGGTTCTTCTCAGAGCTGCAGGAAAATAGAAACATTTCACTTTTACAGCTCACGACCAAAGACTCTCCACTCGGTTACAGTGTGGAAACTGAAACACACGTTTGTGCTTTTTAAAGCCTAGTTTTATAATTCAAAGTCTTTCTATTACTTTTATAAGTATAAGCACTTCCTTTTTATCAGTTTCAGTGTCAGTCTGTCGACATCGGTGCTCCTCCGTCTGTGCTGCAGGCTGTGTCTGGTGGACAGTGGGTGGACAGTGAGTCCACGGTGAAGACACTGACAGCTGCTGATCTGTGATCAGTGGAAACTGAGATTTCTAACTGATAACTGATCTCTGTCTGTCTCACTTCCTACCAATCAGCTATCAGCAGCTAAATCATTCTCTTCAGCACAGACATAGATCCGTTATTAACTTTTCTATTCGCTTGTTTTTACTCATGGCTCCTGTAATGGTTGTTTTGGACTCTTATTCTTTGTTTTGTTCATTAAATGATTTGTGATGCATTTACTGCTGCAGTTATACAACTGATACCTTTATTTGTGGAGGTAAAGCCAGTGAAGGTTACAAAGAAGAACTGAGGGAGTATAACGAGCTGCAGACAGCATCGCAGTTTAAAAATGTTAAAACTCAGGTGTCTCAGTGATTATCAGGTTAAAAGGTTTAGTTTTAGCCTACAATATTACAGAGGAACCCCAACATTCAAACAGTGTGGATGATGAATGAGCTTTTAACAGGAAGAGGCGTCCAACAGAACTGGGCTCAGGGAGGGACCTCCATCAGCTGTGATTGGCTGGAGCGGGAGAGGAAAGAAAAGAAAGGAGGAGCCACTTTCATTAACATCTGCCTGGTTGTTAGTGCTGTTGCCTCACAACAACAAGGTCCTCAGTTCGACCTCACCATCAGGCCGGGCCTTTCTGTGCGCCAACCAGAACCAGAAGTATGTTTAAGTAACAGTAATAACTGTAACATGCAGTCTGTGGGGACCAACTCACATCTGGAGACAGCCTCCGGTGGAAACTGGAGGAACTGCAGCTTTTACTCCAGCTGATGTTGATGCTTGGTTACAGTCAGCACTACATTTGACCTCTGACCTTTCCTTCAAGGTCAGTAGATTGAGCTGAAGGTCAAAGTGTTATAATGAGATGCATAGCTATTTAAAACTGCTTGTTTCTGCTGTTGTTTGTATCGACAACATATGGACATGTAGAGATTCTTCAAGGTCAAAACTTGGATAAAATGTTTTTCATCTTTAAAACAGTTTAAAATTCTGCCTCCCTTTTTTGAATTGGCATAATTTAGGAAACGATACTGGTATATGTAAATATCACATTATAGTTTGCCACCAAATACCATGTCACACATCTGACCTCTGACCTCACTTTTACTTTTCACTTGTACAGTTCTTCAAAGTTACTCCCAAAATGCAGTTTCACCTGCTGGGCCCACTTCCTCATTTTAGGCTTGACTGGGTTTTTAGTAGATAAAGACAGACGGCTTTAACATGAACTGAGCTGCGGTTTGGGGAAGGCCTCAGAGGGGATTGGCGACAGCTCCCGGGCCTGGCAGATCCCCTAAAAACAGTAGTGACTCTGCGTTATGAAGGCCAAAGACCTCTGATGTAAGAATTCAATTTTCAGATAATTTTTACAGCACCCAATCACAACAACCGGTGCCTCAAGCAATGTTCCCTCTAAGCTGCGCGAGTGTACAATTGCGCAATGCTGGCACGGTCTCTGTGCAGAAAAAATCTGCGTTGCGCATGTAACCCAGGTCATTGTTTGAGTATGGGATTTCTGATTATTTGGTAGTCACTGCGTGTAGCCACTCCCTAGTCCAGCTACAGAGTTTTTCTTCCATTTGTCCGATGAGGCGCATGCTGCTCTCGTGCCCTCTGCGAGCTGGAAATTCGGGTGCAGTAGACATTTGAGTTGCTGTAAATAGTTTTAAAACCCTTTATATGTGAAGCTAATGTTTTAATATGTTGTTAGAAAAAGGAGTCTTGTAGCGGTACGAGCGTGAAGCTGAGCTGAATTCGACAGCCATTCGCCATTACGTGAACCCCTCTGGTGAGTTAGCTTGCAGCTCATGTTCGCATTACATGTTTTTTCCTTATCATACTGCAGCGAGATGTCAAATCTACCACTGTCATGTTTGTTAAGAAGGAGGGTAAATATTGTATAACATGTGTTATTAGCTGGCTATTAGCAAGCTAACTGTTAAGCGAGCTGGCTAATGTCCTAAAATGGCGGCCGACACGAGGTCAGTTACAGAGTTATTATGTTATGCCTAAAAGAACAGCATTGATAAGCATTGTTAACAGCATTTATGTTCTGTTATACTTTTATCTTGACAAGCCTATATTATTATGGTAAGACTGTTAAATAAGCCATTAGTGACATGGACACTGAGTCAGTGATACTGAGGCTTATGAACATTTTTGGTTAATTTTTCTGCACACTTGTGTGTAGGCTGGTTTGTTTGCCCTTTTGATACCCTGGATCCTACTGGATGAACTGCCTTATGGAAGCCCTCATCTGATGACTCCGCTGAATCGTCCTGGCCGGTAGATGGTCGTTGCTGCGGGTGGATGCTTCTGCTTGCTGGATGCTATTATTGGATGCTACACCGTTCCAACAGAGCGGTAGGAACAATTCAAAGGGCCCCAACGATGCACTTTACTTTTCCCTGAGCTCAGGTGGTTTTCTTTTGGCCAAAGAACCTTAAAGCATACATATTTGCATTTATTTTTTTTTCCTGAGTGGAAAGACATTAAAAAAAGAGTATAATTTTGAAATTGTGTTTAATAAATGTGTTTATGTCAAGTGAGTGTGGTGTCCATTGTGTGCTGGAAGCCTTACTGTTCCTGTGGTGGAGCAGCTACTACCAATCTCCTTTACGAAACTAGCCTCTGATGGGATACAGATATTTGGGACACATTTGAATTCTTGTAACCTATTTCTAGAGAAGCTGTGATTCTGGGCCTAGACATCGGGGTGATATTGATGACACCGACACCTAGTGAACTGCCCAAGGTCAACAGTCCTGATTTCAAAGCATTCAAGCATTGGCGTAAGTACAGATTGCGTTACAAGCACAAAAAAATATTCTAACCTGAATTGAAATTAATGTAAATACGTTAACAATTCTGTTTTGCAACGTTAGTCAGTAAGTGACTGGCTGCTCCCGTATGGGATTAGAACGATTCCACCTTATCCCATAGTTAGGGCGGGGTCACTTCCTTTTTAACTCTTATGCTACGTTCCTGTACCCCTAGACTGGGGCGTAACAGTATGACTTAAAGCACTTATGGTATGTCTTGAACTAGCTGTGTGCAGGCAGGAATTGGACCCAAACGCAAACTCAAGAGAAACAGAACTTAAACTCAAAATGCAACTTTATTTACAGAGCGGCAAAAGGGCGATACAAAACTTAACTGGGAAATATTAAAGCTTGCTCACGAGGAAACACAGGGAGACACACACAACTTGGAGGAAGGACATGACAGAGAACTGAGGGAGACGCAGACATAAATACACTGAAGGATAATGAGGGACGTTGGAGCACACAGGGAACACAGCTGATACTGATAATCTTAACGAGACAGGGCAGGAGGAAACACAACGTGACGCACACTGACGTCTGTTAGCAAAACTACACACTGAACACAGGACGTGACACTGCCAAAGTAAAACAGCAAACACTAAGACACAGACTAATTAATGCACCATGACACAGTTGGGGAAACTAGAAGGACTGTGAAAACAACGAGAGGAGACACACATGACGGGCTGGGAGAATGTACATGAAGCCAACACAGACAGGAGAGTGTTAAGGGTCCGAAATTGAGGACGAGAGTAAAACAATGATAGTCCAGAAAAGGCCGTTCAAACAATTGATTTTAATGAATACACGCAGCGTGGGGAGATGTAAACTGGAAACCATCAGTTGTAAATCCCCAACCAAAAATACACTTCAGATTGCTTTTATAACATCAGGGTATTATGACGCCCCCTCATGCGTTTACAAGCACATAATTTGCATGTACAGAACATTATTTGGCTCTTCTACAGACACTGATCAATCTTAAGAGATAACTGCAGAGACAGGAGTTCCCCTTTCTGGCATCCATCCAAATATGGTGGTGAGGTCCCCATGGACTTGTCCTCCTCTTTGCGTCACCTGTTGCTAGGCAAACTCAAATGCAACAAGAAGCTGACTACATTCAGGCCTTTGCTCAGCCACTATTTTACTGTAACAAAATACTCAGCATATAAGCTTTTAAGATTATAGATTTAACTCAACGATTTAAAGTGGTTATAACTGCACCTGTAATAAATATGTTAATATTTGATTATGATAACCCCTGTAATACAAATTATAACATAATGCCAGCAACTTCAATAAACACTTGAATAAAATGATAATTAATGCAATGATAAAGATGATGGTTATGTAAAATAATCCCTGTAATTCCACAATTCCCTCTCTTGACGTCTTCCAAAGACGTCACATTCCCAGGTCCACTACCTTCGCTCTGACCCTCTCTAGTCGTCCCCTGACTCAGCAAACCAGACAATAACCTCACGACATCTAGGTGGTCCAGTAATAAAACGCCAGCTCCCACTTGAAAACACTTCATGCTTAAGTGGTCTCTGCTCCTTTCCTGGGTCCCTCTCTAGTGGAAATCTAGTGGAATGGACCCTCGTCATCAATCACTAAGTAAACTAAATTGGCGCAGGTCTCAAATAAGAAGCAGAAGACACTTGGGCCCTCCCTCAGGCCTGCTACTAGATTTATGTGTATTGTAAGCATGCATGCAATTAACCTGCTATGTTCTCATCTTCCCTCAACATGTATCACCTGGACACTCTCACCAGTGAAGCTTAAAACCCTCTTGGATAGAACATCAACTCTAAACAAGCACAGATATGCAATGTGTATAAAATGAACTAAACCTGTGAATAGAATGAATGTGATGACAAACATATTCAATGCAATATGAACCCTGTAAACAATATTACTGATAAACAATGTTTCCTTATTATTTTGTCATAAAATAAATCAAACAAATAACTTAAGCTGTGTGACGGCACCTTGCGTTTACGCCAGGCTGTGAGCTGCCCTAAATCTACTTGCTACACCCCCTTTTTCACCTAGTTTAATTTTTTCAATCCTAGTTTAAACTTTTCCTAACTTCCCTCAGTGCACACTGTAAAGTGTAAAAGATACAATTAGCTTTCTCCTGGTAAAAGGTCCTACATTATTTTCTCAACCTTTGGAAACCTCCTCTATCGAGTTAACCCATTTCATTTTTCAGACTTAGGCCTGATTTCTTCGCCCCCTTTAACGGGTAGCGCATATCCGGTCTGAACACTGTGTTTGGGCAATTTACGAATTGTTGCAGGATTTCTATGTTATGTAAATTTCCTCTCATCCCTTTTATGCTTCCATTATAACCTACGTCTAACAAGCTTTTGATCTTCTTTGTAACATAAACAACTAGGTGTATTTATGCTCTGTTTTTCTCCTTTCTCTGGTTGGTTCCGTTCGATCTGGGGCTTCCAGGATTCTCGCCCCCCTAAGTCGCTGTGGTCCTGAAATCTTCTCCTGTAAAAGATAGAAAACAAAAAGCCTCTCTCTGCTACACCTCACTAATCTATTGTGTTCATCCAATGTTCCTTTAATTATTCAAACTTGGTTCACAATATCATGTTCTGGGCTTTATCCTTTTTATTAACTTTACTTAATCTCAATACTCTTTATGTGTGTGAGCAATACTTTTAGTTTTATTAAACACACCCCGGGTAAAATATACACCATCCCCATGTCAGCCTAACTCTCCGCTAGAAAGCACGCTTCAGAATTTCTATCAGGATTTACACCTCTTTTTGCTTCAAGCATATACCTAACATGCAAAAATTACTGTTAATGCCAGTTAC
This sequence comes from Oreochromis niloticus, assembly GCF_001858045.2. Taxonomy (NCBI): domain Eukaryota; kingdom Metazoa; phylum Chordata; class Actinopteri; order Cichliformes; family Cichlidae; genus Oreochromis; species Oreochromis niloticus. The sequence goes on from NC_031985.2 coordinate 360,247, forward strand.
ACAAGTTTCCATTATTTACAACATTTTGTTTCACCCGTCTCACCCTCACATGTTTCCTGTTCACTTATTACATACTTATCTTTAACACCGTCTGCCTCACTAGTTGCTAAGCAGAAACAAAGCACCATGTGTTCCACCTTTGCCCTATAAACTAAATCTATGTCATGTTTGTGTCTGTAAGCATGTTTTGCATTCATTCATTACACTCCACGCCATCCCTGCAAGTTAAGAGCTATACAGTTAAAAGCTACAGGCCTTTGGCCTCGCCTATTTTAAATCAAGCAGGGGAGTTTCATTTTACTTTAAAAATAACTCTATTTAAAAATAACAATTTCTGCCTCAGTTTTACCATATCTAAATTATCAACAACCCCAAAAGTCATAAAATGATCCTAGAACCCATCTCAAATTACCTCTTAAATTCCCCCTTTTTATTTGGACACACCAAATGTGTCCAAATAAATAAAAACTCAAAAAACTCAAAATGCATCACCCGGGTTAAGAAATTAAAGGAAAAAGGTTAGTCATATCATCTCTCAGAACAGCTCAGCAATCCTCCTCTCCGGTGGATCTGCTCCGGCCCTGAAAACCTGTGCTTAAGGAATAAAATCAATTTAATCATCATGTCAAATCTTCTCAAAGTCCTTGCTCCATGCAAAAGTCTGGATCCTTGGAATTTCCTGGAAACAAAACCTATACTTTATATTTCATACTCAACTCTCCCCCTTTATGATCCAATCTGTGTTACAACAAAGAAACTTAAAACAGAACAGTTATCAATCATGTGTTTCTTCAGTTAATGGTAGCATGAGTTATATCAAACAATGTTTCCCTTTTAGCATTTAGCATTTTATAATGTAATAACATAATCCAACCCCAGTAAATAAACAAAAATTCCCTCCAAGCAAACATCAGCGTCCCCAGAATTAAGTCTTCCACTTGTCCTGCTCATGGCAAAAGCAAAACAAAGCATCCCCTTTCTTTCCTCACATGGTAAATTGTCTGTCCACATTTACTCGTTCCCACCTTAGTCCAGTCATTCACATTCACTCACATGCATTCACACATGATATTTTTTGCTGATCTGCAGCCTTCTGCGCACGTCATCAGATGCTCCACATCAGCAAAATGAGCTCAATCATTTGTTTTATTTCGTTTTTCCTTTTTAGGAAAATAGTTCTCTATACTTTTGACTGGATTGAATCGCTGCAATCCTTACTTGGTAATTTGTCCGCGCCGTCAGTTCACTCTCTTCCAGGCCTGCTTAGAGCAAAAATGAAAAAAGAGAGCTGATTGTTAGCTCATCAAAGTACAAAACAAAATCACCTGACAGGTTTTTTCTAAGTGCACTGTTATAAAAACTATGGGCCCTTTTAGACATGTCCATGTTTATCAAAACTCCTCTATTAAAATGAAAACAACAGCCCCACAAAATTTCAAACAATCTTAAATTTCACCCATTCAACCCACTGAAAACCTTGTCCAAACTGCACCGTTTTACACACAACAATGGTCCCTTTACCACAATGTATCTTCACCATACTTAGATTCAGCCTAAAATATAAACACGTTATAACAATGTGTCAACACTAAATTATAAATTTCCTGTCCAAATCTACACCTCTGAACAGTCTACTTTGCTTCCTTTCCTCAAGGCCTCAATCACACACACACAGCAAGCTCCTCTGTCGTCACTCACTCGAGCTAATTGCATAGTGACTCACAGCTCAACAGCCAACTTGACAAGAGAAATACATGTTTAAACTTATCATATTATTCAATTATTTCATTTTCTTTCTATACTAATCACTTACTTTGATCAATCAGTGCAAGAGCACTCCTAAGTCACCCTTTTAAAACTGCTTTAATAGTTTTCTTGTGTTTTTCCATCTATTTTAAATCTTTCCATCAATTTTATTAACCATTCACACCATTCTCTCACTCATACAAGCAGCAAGCAGATCTTCATTGCATATGCTTATGTTCTTAGCCAGGTTTTAAATCAATATCTCTATGCATTAAGCTTTGATTAGACAAGCTTCATGAGCTTGTCTTTGTACGGTTAATACATTTTCTGTTTGTGTGTGGTATTTTGCATCTATGGCTTCGCAATCTGTCAGACACCTTTCCAATTCTCCAGTTAAGCAGTCAGTTTTCTTTTTCCCCAAATTACTAACCCTCTGTTTGATTTCCCACCTTAAATAAAGCACTCCTAGTCTTCAGCCAGGAGCTAGGGCCTGTTTTCCAGGTCATAGACACATGATTCTGTGAACAATTCAACCAGAAACTTGCCTTAACTTATCCAGTGATGTTAACTTCTAACTTTCTTCCGACTGCTGCTGTGGAGAGTTGGTACGGTTCTGCTTTACCCCTGAAAATAACAAAACTAAGACATTTTCATTATTACCACAAGTACTTAAATGACCATTTCTCTGTCTCTAGTCAGAAATACCAATTATGCCATGCATGTAAGCGTGTTCTTCCTTGCATTTTACGTTAATTGAGTGTAAACTGCTTCTTCATTAAATTAATTCATTGAGTTTCTCATTGCATTTCTATGTATTCATGTTAATGTACACTACGTGTCAGCTGTTTCTTCATTGCATCCTATATGTTCATATTTAATTTATGCATTTCACCACTGAGCTTTAGATTCAAACTATCTCACTTCTGATTCATTTCAAAAATATCTCACATGTAACAATTTGTATGTGTGTTTTCTATTCATTAAAGTAATGACAATTATTTCTTCATTATTCTTACCTTTTCTAATGTTTACCTCTTTGTTATGCTATGGTGACATCCCTAAACAATTCATGAGTTCAGGTTTCAATTTTTAATCCAATTATATCCTATATTCTCGCAGTCAAACTCGTCCAGCTTCATCTCTCACTGGTCCTCTCTGCACAATGTCCTGTTCGGGCTTCAAAGCTCCCGCAAACACAGTCTCAACTCAGCTGCTGTCTTCTTCTCTGTTTCTTTACAGTCTTTCTTTCAGATTAAGTCCCAGCATGGCAAAATATCACTCAATGTCCAGTGCTCTTCCACAATTCTTTATCCCACTGTTCAACTGCCCAGCCTGTATTTTCACAGTACATCTTGCATTACTCTTACATGCTGCTGCTGGTCGTCAGTCGTCATCAGTGTTAATGGATCAGTGGCACTGCCGTTTGCCTGCTGTATTCAAGTCCACGATGTTCTATCGGTCTTCATCAGGCGATTAACTGTCCTTTGAACTTCTTCTCCGCTTCAGGGACAAAGTGAGAGATCCAGCCGCACAATTTCGAGCCAAAAGCTGGCTTATTCTCCCAATTCTTTTAATCTACTTTTCTGCTGCTGAACTCAAGGTTCCAACGTTGAGAGACGCCCACCTGTATTGACACACTAGAGCATACAATTAGTATTATATTCATTTTTTATCTTAAAACCTCGATTTGCTTCATCTTCTTAGAATTTAACTCTGTCTATTTCTCTGGTGCTCCCTGACATCATCAGTCACACACACACCTTCCTCTTACACACACAGGAGCACAGTATTTCCTGTTTCTCTTTCCTGTTCTACAAATTAATCAAACACTTGTTTTTCATATTTACAGTCTACAAACCCTCTTTTAGTTTTACTAGGTCTTGGTCTAAAAACAATACACCCTCTTCTCACACACACACTTTTAAATATACTAAGTTTTTGCATTTTGTCAGTTTTGTCACATCATTCGCACAATACTTTCATAATCATCTCACACCCACTGCCTTTTCTCTCAAACTTCTCCCTTTTTCACTCACTCAGACAAATCATTCAGAGAGATTCAAATCAAATACTGACAGCATTCACACAGTTAAAATCACTCAAAATACGCTTTCATACGAGTATCTTGGACATGCCTTCCATGATCAGAAAGAGCAAGTCAAAAAAAGAAAAGAAGACTGAAACCTCTCATCGTCTCACACACAACTTCTCACCACACACACATAACTGAAAATAAAACACACCACATTCATGGCTCAGAATATATACATCTATCAGAATTCAGTCACTTACTATACATCCACTACAGCAACTCAAAACTTTATTTATAACCTCTAATAAACATAAATGGCGTCTTAACACACGCATTCAACAATGTTTGCAGCAGTACTTGTGAAACCAACTGTGGTTTAAACAGTTCACAGCTTCTTAATTTGCATTTTATTGCCTTCTAGGACATTCTAGTCTCTAATTCCTCTGTTTACATGTTATCTCCGTTTGACACACACAAACACACCAACACACACTCCCCCTAAAAACCCACAAAAAACTATCCTAAAACACACACAAAACCCTTAAGAACTTCATTCATTTATCTATTATTTTAAACCCTTAAGATGTTGTACTGTGTTTCCTCTGTGCCCGTTGCAACCTATATTAACATAAAGCCAAAATGTAACAAGTCTGTCAAATCTAACTACTTATATATTATCGGACTAAAGGAAAAACCACTCACAGTCTTCTAAAGTTCTCCTTTGCCCAACAAACATCAAACAACTTACACCTATATGTATCACTCAAAGTCAACAATGCATTAGAAACCCCAACTGTAACTGTATATATTATCTCAAACTGAAACGAAACCCATCTAGAAATCCTAGAAATCTTACTTGAACACACCAAAAGAGACATCACTTACAGACATCTTTATTAATGAATTAGTTCAAGTCAATTTCAGTCTTCAGACCCCAAATAACGGTCATAAGTATCAACATTTTATATGTCCCATCTTAAAACCCAGCAAACAGTCATACAGTCATGGCAAGAAATAAAACTTTACTTACAATATTGTATAAGCGTCTTAAACACAGCCTTCAGCAAAGTGTACGGTCTCTATCTAAACTTCCTAAAACTCTAGAGACCTTGCAGCTGCCTTATTTGCATTTTCACACACACACACACAGTCTAAAAATAATACCAGCCTGACTCACAGACTCAGACAAGTCTCTTAATATATTCACACAGACGTCTTTATAATTACAACTGCAGTATTAGGCCTGTTAAAACCTAGACAATTTAGACAATTTTAAGTTAACCCTCCAAGGGACAAACTCCAAGTTTTTATTGTCAATTACCAGTATCAGGTCCAACCTGTCTCTGGTCTAATCTCTAAAATCCCTAACTCAATTTAAAAGCGTCCAACGCCCAAGCTCCAAGCTTTACTACCCAAAAAAGCGCAAATACCGTTCCAAACGGTCAAGTGGTCCAACCACTAGTTATTTGGAGATCCCAAGTCCTCCCCGGTCACCACCGTACTAACCTACACACTATTCACGATAGGTCAAGGATAACCGTCGTCATCCAGGAGAGCGTTAACTCCATGCGCTTCTTAGCAGTCCAACTGCCGTTCTACAGAAATTTGTAATACTTTGAAACAACAATCAACACCTCAGAACAAGTGTATGACCGACGCAGGTCCAACCTTATAACCAATTGGAAGTGTAAACCCAAAACGCCCATTACCTATTATTCTAAATTCTCTTAGCAGTCCAACTGCTTTTCCTTTAATCAGTACTGTTACTTAACGTTCCATTATCATTACTTCAACTTCAATTCTCATGAGATTTTCACCAAAATCAAAACAGACATTTAACAGTAATTTCAGTGAGTAGACTTTTAATTTTGTCAGAACCAATTCAGCACTGTTTGGAAATAATTCAACAGGTAGTGCCTTACCTTTCAATAAGCCGGCTTATGTCCACTCACTTCGACCACTGACTCGTGTCTGCCTGTTGAGCACCTTGGACCCTCTCAGTCTCAATCTCCAAGTGTCTCTCTACCCTCAACCCAGGCAATGCACCAAATGTTAAGGGTCCGAAATTGAGGACGAGAGTAAACAATGATAGTCC